>NW_005842791.1:0-37250 GCF_000455745.1 Alligator sinensis
CCTTCATCTACAGCCTGAGGAACAAACAAGTACAGGAGGTACTGAGAGACTTAAGTGCTAGGTTTTTTAATAAGCGGAGATGTTGATGGATGGACAAAAGTGCCTATGGGCATAAGGGATGTGCAGCCTTATGCAGCTGAATCAGCATGTAGGCCACCGAGTGTCAGAGGAGGCCAAGAGAAGTCCCCTTTTATGGAAAATGTTGTTCATCCCTGTGAAAGGAGAACAGTGCTACTACCCAAATGTACCAAACAGAGGGGACACCAAGGGAAGACAAGGTGAGGCAACCTGCCCAGCTTCACAGAACAGAGTATATCGAATGTAGCCCTGTTATGTGCCCACTCTGATGTCTTCTGAAGGCTCACACTGCCTTCCAAAACTATGGATCCCATGTATGCACATTGAACCATGAGTATGTGCAGCTGTGTGTCACTTCCTGTCTGTGCACATGGGCAGGGGTACAAGAATGCATCTACCCCACTCCAGTGATGGGGACAAGTGAAACCAAGGGGGCCATATCCTATTCCACCTATTAGGCATGTCAGAGACATAGGACATAAGTGTGATCCTATTTCTCTCTCCTTGAATTCTTCTTGAAAAACTATTGACCCCAAACTTGGGTAGGTCCTCCTGTCTTTCATTGGGTTTTTTTTGTTTTTTTGTAACTTAGTCTTAAGGCTGAGATCATAGCCTGTTATAAAAGCAGATGCATTAGTGGGTTTTCAGGGGCTGAAGCAGAGAGGAATAGGATAATACTTATACACCTAATCCCCCTGAAGCACCATAGAAGTAGATTATCTTTTATGCCTATATGCACCAAGAAATTAGAAAGAAAATAAACAAGATGATGTGGCAGAGTAGAGTGGCACTTTATAGGCAAATTCAGAGATGTATAAAGCTTTCATAAGCAACAGGTCTGGAACTAAGGAGACATCTATACTCCAGACACAATGATCTCACTGCACAGCTGTATTGCACTGAAGTCAATGCAGTTGGTGTGGGTTTTTAGGGTTAAGTTAGTGTAGTGTGGCACACAGTAGAAGGCTTTAAAGTGAGTGGCTTTGGTATCAATAGCAGCCTTGTTACACTAGCAGTGAGCCTGGTGTGTCAGGCTAAAAGAGCTGGGTAAATTATTTGGATTTTGCAGCCCTTTCCCTGAGCTATAGGTTACATGGTGGGTACAGATAAAATAGTGTTCTTGGCCTCTTGTCTAGGAGTGGTGAGATTGCATCCTGAAGCAGGTGAGGTAAAGGGGCCAAACATAACAGTGCATGTGACTCATAGAAACAAGAAAGGAGGATGCTGATGGAGCTGGTCTCAAAATCATGACAGGTCCATCAAGTTCCATGTCAATTTGGACCAAAACTTTCCACTGCAAAATGTTGATTGAGACTAAAACAGTCACTAAGAAATCCCAGGCTGTACTAGTTATTGCCATTATTAATTCATAAATAAAAGAGTTAATAGGATGTGTCATTTACCAGACACTCTAGAAATTATAGTCTTAAAATCTAAGGATGGACAGACAAATAAGAGGCCGAGGAAGGCATACTTCCTTTTGATTCCCTGCAAGCAGCAGTGAAAAATGGAGTCTTTAGGAAAACCATATTTTTCCACAGAGCAGAGACCAAATGAACTCTTAGCAGGGACATTGTACAATTCACTGTATGCTGTTTGAAAGACCTAGTTCTCTACTAAACATATCCAGCTGTTAGATCTGTAGAGCTTCACAGGATCCTTTGGGCTTCATCCCTCTGGGCATTCTGTGGGTTTTCCTCTAGGGAGGCAGTATCCTTATTATCCCTTTGGAACCTCTCAGTCTTTTATTTTCCCCATTTCAGATAGTGATATGTAGGCAGTAGTCATGGAAAACAGAAGCATGGTGACAAAGTTCATCCTCTAGGGCTTCACAGATATCCACTGGCTTCAGCTTGTGCTTTTTGTGGTGCTTCTTGCTATATACTTCTTGACTATAATTGGGAACCTCACCATCACCTTACTGGATCACCAGTTTCACACCCCTATGTATTTCTTCTTATGGAATTTCTCCTTCTTGGAAATCAGCTTCACCTCTGTTGTCATCCTCCAGATACTCCAGAACCTGCTGAGAAGCAAGAAAACTATTTCTGTCTCTGCCCTTTACACTCAACCATTCTCCGACTTTCTCTTGGGGGTCACAGACTCCTTTCTCTGGCCACCATGTGCTTCAATCACTATGCTGTCATCTGCGACTGTCTCTGCTACCTCACCATCATAAGCAGCCAGCTCTGCATCCAGTTGGTGATGAGCTGTTGGCTAGTAGTTTTTTTCTCTGTCTTCACGATGTTCATTGTCATAACCCAGCTGCCATTCTATGCCTCTCATGTCATTGGCAGTTTCTTCTGACAGCTCACTATTGCTCAAACCATACTGGGCTGACACGCAGCTACTGAACTGGTTGACTTTATTTTTGCTATCATCATGCTACTGGGCACATTGGTCAGAGCTATGTCCTACATCAACGTCTTCTCCACCATTCTGCACCTACCATCAGCCAAAGAAAGGCAAAAGGCATTCTCCACCTACTCGTCTCATGTCATCGTTGTCACCTTTGTTCTATGGCAGCTGTATCTTCACGTACATAATGCCAAAACACAGCAACAGGATGAACTTGAACTAAGGGGTAGCAATTCTCACTATGGTAGTGACCCCTTTACTGAACTCCTTCATAAACAGCTTGAGAAATGAGCAAGTAAAGGAGGGGGCTAAGAAATATGGGAGACAGGCACAACCTCATAAAAATCCTATCTGGAACCAGGGAACTAAGAGAAAAGGGTGTTTAGGAAACCAGGCTGTGCTTTCACCCCTGATTTAATCATAAGGATGTATAGGGGCTGATATTTGAGAAAAAACAAGAGCCTAACCTAGATAGTTAGTTGTATAGACTTCTGAAAGAAGTCTAGGTCTTTTGAATTAGCTGAGAAAAACAAGACTCTTGATTCATGTCATTACATTCCTCCATTACATATAAGCATGGGTTCAGCACCCTTACATTTTTATCATTCTGGGACAGAATCGAGTTTGTTTCCCATCTCTCCCCCTGCCCCTCCCAGATATGTCTATTTTCCTGTGAATTCTTCAAAATCATGGGTTTTGCCTCTTAAATCGAACTAAGTACATAATTCATGCTTTAAATGCAGTTGCTTTATGTATTACATTTATTCTTTCCAGTAAATGCAGAATCCCGGCACTCATAGCTGTCTTTAAAAGTTTGAACCTACTGTCTGACCCCTAAATACCTGAGAGTGTCAAGCTGGCTAAGGCAGTGATTCTTAGCCAGGGTACCATGACAATTCACAAGATAAACCCAAATATTTCAAATAGGAAAAAGGACACTATGGATTCCTATTTCAATTGGTGACTGTTTCTAAATCTTTTAAAAATAGTAGAGTCAACCTAGCAACAGCTAAGTTATCCTTTCTTGGTTAATCAGGAAAGGGAGGCAGGGTGAGTGAACAGGAGAGATTAGGCTGTCTTTCTGCTGTATACAGCCACAGCTTTGGAAGAAAAAACAAACAAAAAACCCCCCAAAAATATATTTCTTCATTCTGCCCTCCCAAAACAAGGTGTGCATCTTATTTGGTGGCGTGTGATATATAAGAAACTACAGTTCTGCCATAATCTTTTCCATGAAAACTGACTTAAACTGCAGAGATATATGAACCAAGGGACAGAGTCACGTAGGACACTCCTTTTTTTTTACTCTTACGTTTTTTGTTAAAGGTTTGTAATTTTTGTTTTAATATAAAGAGTTCAATGAAACGTAGAGAGTTTTTACTGGCATTTTATTTGAGTTCACCATCTCTTTTTCCTGTTTTTCCAATTGAACCTTTAAATTAAAAATCAGCATGCCAACACACAAATGAACACAAACAGCAATAATAAAAAAGACCTTGATATGAATAATAAATAAAACAATGAATAAACAATATATACTTACATACATCAAATACAGATTTTTTTAGATTTTTTTTTAGAAATATCCAACAATTTACCAAATTTGAAGGAAATCTCATTAGAAAAGCTGGGGGGGAAAGATCTGAATTATCCTCTATGACTAAATATTTTCTCTCTCTCATGCGGAGGGGTGTGGGAATAAGTTTCATAAACTTCCCCAGGATTTCAGAAGAGGTGACCAACAGTGGATTGCTGTACAGGGATAAAAGAGGCTAATGGGACTAGGCCTAGATTGGACATCTACCCAAATGGAGTACATGTGGCACTGTGCGCTTTATGGAAAAGAGCCAGATTCCTCAATTCACCAGTACAGCCAAAAGATAGAGATAGATAGGAAATTACTTTTTATTACAGTGTGAAGGCTTTGTTTAAATGATACATGATTTACAAAAAATGAGAATATTTTCCTTTCTCATACAAAGTGTTCACTGACACATTTTGGGTAACGATAAATAAATAAATAAATCCCCCCAAATTGTTCTTTTTGTTTTGTGGCTTTTTTGCAAGTGGGCCCCTTTAGCTCAAAAAAAAGTTTAATATTCCATAATTCTGATATTTTTCTCATAATGACTGAAATCATCTTTTTGTCTATATTTCAAGGAGAAACTATAATAAGCATGACAAGCATCGCCACGATGATGGTGGTGGCAGTGCTGACGGCAGTGGTTATTGTGTAGGCATAAAACAAAAAGGGGAAATTATTTTCCCTCTCTTTCTAAAAGACAGACCATTAGCACATGATTCATTAATGTTTTGGAACTGATGTGGACATGCTCATTAGCCAATTGGTCTCAAAGGAACTGTTGTGGCAGTAGATATAAATAAATAATTGGGGGGAAAAATCACAGAAATTATTAATGGGCACTAGAAATAGGAGGAGACACTTGCCATGGAAAACAATCAGACAGAAAGACTTCCTTGTTCGGATATATTGCAAGACAAGATTTCCGCAGCTATAAGACAAGCCACTACAACTTTGCAGCTCTATTTGGTTTAACAGTGATTAAATCAGTTAGGCGGGTACTTCATGACTAACACCTGAAAAGTCACGGTTTGGGGGTTTTTTAACAGTGGCTAGATAAGATTTAAAAAAGCAGTAGCTATGGAGAACTGGACAGAGGTGACGGAGTTTATCCTTGTGGGTTTAACAGGTGTCCGCTGGTTGCAGATCCTACTCTTCTTTCTGCTTCTTCTCATCTACCTCTTGACCCTGACAGGAAACATCATCATCATCACCATCACCCTGCTGGACCGACGCCTCCACACCCCCATGTATTTTCTCCTCAGGACCTTCTCCCTTGTGGAGATGTGCTTCACATCCGTCATCATCCTGAAGGC
The DNA here is from genome assembly GCF_000455745.1 of Alligator sinensis. Lineage (NCBI taxonomy): Eukaryota > Metazoa > Chordata > Crocodylia > Alligatoridae > Alligator > Alligator sinensis. The sequence continues at coordinate 5,335 of NW_005842791.1, forward strand.
TTTGTTCAACCTAGCGTCAGGCACTAACTCTGTCTCTATGGCTGCATGTTTTGCTCAGTGCTTTGCCTATGTCATTGTGGGCACCGTTGAGTTCTTCCTGCTGGCAGCCATGTCCTTCGATAGATATATAGCCATTTGTAAGCCACTGCACTATGCCACCATCATGAACAGCAGGTTTTGCAGCCAGCTGGTGCTGGGCTCCTGGGTGATCAGCTTCATGTATGTGATTGTCCCTCTTATTATGCTGTTCCAGTTGCCCTTCTGCTCACCAAATGTCATTGACCATTTTTTCTGTGACATCGTGGTTGTGTTGAAAGTTGCCTGTAGAGACACCCAGTTGCTAGGGCTCCTGGTGTTCCTCTTCTCCACTGGCAGCATACTGAGTACTTTTGCCATTACCATTATTTCCTACATCAACATCATCTTCACTGTGCTGCACATTCCCTCTACCTCTGGGAGGAAGAAAGCCTTCTCTGTTTGTATCTCCCACCTCACAGTGGTCTCAATCACCTACGGCAGCTGTATCTTCATGTACGTCAAGCCCGCTGAGGGCAGCAAGGTGGATCTTGGCAAAACTGTAGCTCTTCTTAATGGTGTGGTGTCCCCATTCCTCAACCCCTTCATCTACAGCCTGAGGAACAAACAAGTCAAGGAGGCTTTGAGAGATGCTGTCCTCCGGACTGTGATGTTCTCAAATATGCCCAAATGTTTTGGGAGGTAATGAAAGGAGACAAAGAAAAGGGAAGACCCTTCTTTCTAAGGATTTCTCCTTTCCTACATTGTGCTTATTCTCTCCCCCTTTCTGTCTCTCTCTATCTCTGTGTTTAAAGAAATGTGCCATCCATAAAGGGGTCAATATCCTATGATTTTGCTGTTTTCTCTGTGTGTTTCTATATGATTATTAGAATCTGAGCATACATTTCTTTACTTCAGTCACTTTCCCCTATAATATAGTTGATAATGCTTTCATTTGCCTGTATAAAACCAGGATGTCCCATTTGAGTGTGTGGGCCTCTTCAGTTATCCAGAAATATTGTTTGCAGTATCCTAGGTGGGATCAGCCCTGACTAGACCATCCCAGTTCAGTATCTATTCAGCTGCTCTTGAAAATTCCCAGGATGTTCTTTTTCATCTCTAACTAAAATTCCCCCTATTGCAATTTGAAACCATTTCTTCTTGTCCTGTTGCATGTGCCCACAAAAGAATAGTCTGTCACCATCCTCCATATTATTACCCTTCGGGTTTTCAAAGACTGCTGTCAAATTCCCTGCCAGTCTTCCCCAGCTAAACAACCCCAGCTCAATCGTTCTTAATAAGTCATGTTCAATGGGTCTTTAAATTAAAATCTTAGGTACTCAAGCTATGTATCTGATTCCAGACCTGGATTTACTTCAATGGCACCTAGCTGATTGCAGTTGAAAAAACATGCAAATTATGTTCTTAAAAGTTATTTTTATATTTAAGTAAGACATTTCCTTTGTTCTGATAAACCTTTCAGACTAAAAAAATGTCAATACCTGGAGCGTTGAGGAAATCAAAACTGCTAGATTCCTCTGAGAAGCTCAGTTTCACATATTGAGAAATACATTTAATGTTCATTCTTCCAGATATCTCAAGAGATGTTCACTGCTTTGAATGGGTTTTTTTGTTCTCAGCTTTCGTACACTATACTTTTCTCTCTTTATGCGTACTTTATCTTGTGAAAAGTCCCTTCCATTTTCAGTTAAATATGAAGTGATGTTTTGGGATGGAGGGGGGTTGATTTTTCATTTTACTGTGTTGTCAGTTTTCATTATTCAGGTGATGGCATGTACTTTAGAATAATACCCCAACAATGTTTGATCAGTTTTGTTTTCACAATAAAATGATTTTATAGGAAAGAATGGCATTGAAATATCTGACAATGGGAAAGCACCATGTAAAAGAAAGAGAGCAGGAAAAAGAAGCAAAAAAACAACCAAACAAAAAAAATGGTATGCATTATGACTGATGGTAATGGTAACTAGTGATGAATACAAAGACGTTTCTTCCCTTTTATTCTTTTTTCGTGGGGACAATCAGTGTGTTCCAGCACTGCGGGCATTGAACAAAAACACCATAGAAAGGGTATCAGTGTTTAGGTCTGGCACCAACTTCCCATAAGCTAAAGAGCAAGTAACTTTTTGTCTTTGTCCTTCATTTCTGTCCTGCACGCATATGCATCTACATCTGTGCCCAGACACTGCAGAGCATACTACGCATTCATAGTCAATGCCCGCTGCTTCTTACTGTGTGCCCACAGTACAAGCCACAAAAATGAAAGTGGGCAGCTGCCTGTTGCCATGTTAGACTCCACAGGATGAGCCTTATTTCATTTTAGCACCGATAGTTGACTGGGGAGGATGAGGCTGATGTCACAGTCTGTCAGTTCAGTGCAGTGGACATCTCCTTTCTTAGCTCTTTGAGTTTTTTCTTAATGCTGGTCGCAACACATTGCAGTCAGGCAGCACTTTGTGTGTTGGTATATGTGCAATTTTGTCACACCCTTCTGTCTAACAGCGCAATATTGAGATTCTGAGAGTCGGCCTGACCCCACATTTTATGGTGGAGAACGCAGGCATATGATGGAGAGTTTGGGGGCTCAGCCTGCCAGCCCGGGGCTGTTTCCCAGCTCATTGTGTTGTGGACGAGCTGGCTGGGGCTGAGGGTGCTTCAGTGAGGGCTTAGCTGGCAGGTAGACCCAGAACTGAAGCACCCTCATACCCCAGCCATCCGGGCCAGTGTCTATATGTGTGCTGCTGTGGAGTAAAAAACTCTACAGCAAGATAGGACTTCCTACATCCTCCTGCAGAGTAAATTAGTTTACTCCAGCTTAATAGAGACACACGTGTAGATGCAAAGTACTTTCTGCACAGGTAGCTAGTCTACTGCACATTAAATGCCTTGTGTAGACCCTTCCAATGTAGACACAAAAACCCATGCCTCCTTAATATGCATTTTACCATCAAGATTTCAGTACCCTTGAGTACACCCTAAAGATGTGTTGTCATTCAGTGGTCCTTTAAAATTAGCATCACAAATTGTCTCGATATAATTAATCTGATTAAACATTGAACTTGAAATTAGTGTTAGTTCAATCCAATACAAAAGTTCCTAGTTATATATTTTTGCCAAATTTTCTGTCTTTTATTAACACGTATAACTTGTTGTGGTAGTGTAGGAGTGATGTTGTAACTGTTAGAGTCTAGAAATGATGGAAGAGGCAAGAATTTCTTAGGGTGATACCTTTTAATTGGACCAACTATATAGTTGGGTACAGATAGACAAGCTTTTGAATGTAAGACATTGTTCAGCAGATCTGAGGAAGAATGAGAAATCCTTGCCTCGTGCATAAGTAGCTTGTATTAGTGAAGAAACATGAAGACTGTAGTTATGTTGTGATACAAAATGTCTGCATCAAATTCCATGGTGTTAAACTAGTGTGTCCCTTGTCTCCAGAAGTACTATACTTAGAGAGACGACTTTAATGTCAAAAGAAAAGAGGATTTTTGTGTGTTTTAATTTTGTTCAAGTTCTCTCTTAGTTTTAAGGAAAGATAATTGAAATAAAAAAAAACCCCGTAGAAAAACAAACAATCCCTCCCTTCCCTACCCCCGCAACAAAGGGCAGTAGCATTTCTTCAGAGGACAAAAAATACATAGAGAGAAAAGAAACCATGGCTCTTTGCAAAACTCTCAGAAGACCCAATCTGCAATCCATTCCATGGTATCTCCATTGCAACTTGAATGTTCATTTGGTCAGTGTTTCCCATGTGTGATCCATGGACCATGCTTGAGGACCAACTGACCCAGGTAAATGGTCTGCAGATGATAGCATGCCTTTAATCTGTTTACAGTAAAACTATAATAATTAAAATAATGGTTTATGGAAGTAACTGAGACATTTATGAGGGATGAAAGTGGTCCTTTGGTCCAAAATATTGGTGAGCATCTGCCCTATCCACTTGCTCCAGAGGCATCTTCTCTGATAACTGAGGCAGACCCTTTATGTAAAGGTAGGGTATGGAAGGTAAGGTCCATTTACATTTTCACACCCCATTCTAAAGGGGAACCAAAAGGTTGGCAGTTAATAACACTAGCTGTCAATGACTTAACCCTATTTGGAAGAGGAATAAACTGAGCAGTAGGAACAGTTACCCAAATGGGTAAGAGAATGAACTTTCTGACTACAACCTCCTTAACAAGACTTTAGAGAAGTTCAGAGTCTATAGGATCACAGAAAATGCGGGTTGGAAGGGACCTCAGGAGGTCATCTAGACACTGCTAGAAACAGGACCATCCCCAGCTACATCATCCTAGCCAAGGCTTTGTCTAGCTGGATCTTAAACACTTGCAAGGATGGAGATTCCACAACCTCTCTGGGTAACCTGTTCCAGTGTTTTACTACCCTCCTAGTGAGACAGTTTTCCTAATATCAAATCTAAACTTCCCGTTCTGCAACTTAAGACCATTGCTCCTTGTTCTGTCATCTGCTGTTATGATAAACAGTCTAGCTCCATCCTCTTGGAAAATTCCCTTTAGGTACTTTAAGGCTGCTATTAAATCCCCACTTCAGTCTCCTCTTTTCTAGACTACAGAAGCCCAGTTCCCTCAGCCTCTCCTCAGAAAGCATGTGCTCCAGCACCCTAACCATTTTTGTTGCCCTCCACTGGGATTTCTCCAATTCGCCCACATCCCTTCTGTAGTGGGGGCCCAAAACTGGCCACAGCGCTCCAGATGTGGCCTCAACAGTGCTGAATTGGTGGGATAATCACTTCCCTTGATCTGCTGGCAATGATCCTGCCAATGCATTCCAGTATGCCATTAGTTTTCTTTGCACCAAGGGCACACTGTTGGCTTATGTTTAGCTCATTATCCACTGTAAGCCCCTGACCCTTTTCTGCAGAGCTGCTGCTTAGGCAGTTAGTCCTCAGCTTATACCAGTGCATGGGATTGTTCCATCTTCAGTGAAGGACTTTGCACTTCTTATTCAACCTCATGAGTTTTATTTTAGCCCTAGCTCAATCTGCCAATTTCTCAAAGCCTGCCTAAACCGTAGCCCTACCCTCCGGTGTATGTAATACTCCTTCCAGCTTGGTGTCATCTTCAGATTTGCCAAGGGTGAGTTCTATCCCACCTTCCAGGTTGTTGATGAAGATATTTAACAAAGCTGTACCTAGGACCAACTTCTGGGGCACTCTACTTGATACCATCTGCCAACAAGGCATCAAGACATCAATTATTACCCTCTGAGCCTGATGATCCTTAGCTTTGTTTGTGAGAATGTTGTGGGAGACCTTATCAAAAGCTTTATTAAGCCAAGGAGTATGTGCATTTCGGCTCTGCAGTCAGAGAGAGAACTGCAACTGGTGAAATTGTACACAAGCCCTTTCAAGTAATTCCTAAAGTCTAGCAGCATGGAGAGTGGGGTTGGGGAGAAGAGGGGAGCTTCACCCCCAAAGAACGACCCAGCATACTTTGTAGGTTTTCTAGCCTATACTCAGACTTGTGCTTCTGTGTGATTCTGTGGCTATGACCCAAGGTACTTTATCTGAAAAGTCACTGGAAGATGTACCCAATCTTGGAGGCTGAGCAATCTATTGACTGTCACATTCAGTTGGGTTCCTGGGAACATGGTTGAAATCTAGGTTCTATCAATGAGAATGGACACAAACTATTCACTCACTCTGTTCTTGCTTCTATTCTTGCTTATGGACATTGTGGGCATGTCCACACATGCAAGCACATGTGCTTGCAGCAGCTCAAATAGAACCAGTGCAAATTTGAGCCAGGGCTTTTTGCTTCAGCGCACGTGCTCGTACATGCACTTTGTTGTGGATCAAATTGTGCCACTTGGGGCAAAATAACCCTGCCTGGCTCCTCCTGGATCTTCAGCCAGGGGGAGCTAGAGCCCAGGGTCAGCACCTGTGCTGGCCCCAGCAGTATAAAAAGCCACCCTAGCAAGTAGCTCAGGGCTACTAGCTCTCAGGATCTCCTGGGGCCCAGCCATTTGGTTCCTGGGGACACTACCCTTTGTGCCAGCTGGACTGCTGAAGCAGCCCTGAGAGTTCCTTGCACCCTCTACCCACTGCAGCAGTCTGGCAGTGGGGGCTGTTGCCTGGATGTGACCTGCTGTGCACCTGCCAGACTCAGATGGGGACTGCAGAGCCAGTAGAGGCATCTGGCCCTCCGGGCCCGCTGCCAGTGAGACGGTGTCTGGGCCAGCTGCCAGTGAACTGTGATTGCAGGATTGGCCTTTGTGCGGCACTACTGCCATGTGTGCCCCTGCCTGGCCATCTGGGCAGCTATCACCCGGGAGATGTTCTGGGTGTGGTGGCCTGCTTTGAACTGTCAAAGCATGTCCTCCTGGCCCCATTTGTCCAGGAGGTCAGCCACAGCCAGCTGGGTCCAAGGTGCTAGCTCTGAGCAAGCAGGGTCCTGCCACTGGTCTCCCTAGTGTTTCAGCACCAGGGCGAGGGCCAACCATAGAGGCGCTCTGGCAGCCAGAGCATCTCCACGGAGGACCCAGCCTCCGGTTGCCTCAGGGCACAGTCAGGGACCATGCCCTGCCCCGCTTTTTTAAACATTGATTTTTTTAGACCCCTATATCCAGGGGTCTAATTTTCTCCCTGTGCTGCAAACTAGCAGTGTGGGGAACATTTTTTTGTTCCCGCACATGCCTGTTGCCCCACCTCAAAGGGGTTTGAGGTGGAGCAAAAGGCACGTGTGTGCTCGTCTGGATGTGCCCTGTAAGACTTTTTACACTGTGGATGGAAGAATCGTGGGAGAAGGACAGCAAAAAAATAGTAACTTGATGCTTATCCCAGCCAGGAAGGCATTACCGCTGGAATGAGGAAACTCTGAGTCTTGTTTCCCAAGGCTTTTCTCTCGTGTATTGAATATAAAATGCACAAACTCTTTGGAAACAAGGGCCAGGAATCCCCAACTCAATGGACTTTCTCTTTTGTTGGGCCCATGAGTCGTTTTTTCTGGTTGCACAGTGCCCCAGTGAAATCCTAAAAAGATGATGGAGTCTTCCAGCCTTGTCTATCCTGGAAGTTAAAAAGACAATGTGAGGAGGCAGAACAGCAGTGTAACTAGGGGTAGGCAAGTAGGGCACTGGTCTCAGGCACCAACTTGGAGGAGGCACAAGAATGGCAGCTAATGCTGTTGGCCCAGATGCCTTTGCTGCAGCCTCCAGCCTGGATGCCAGCACTGGTCCCAGCACCATCAACACCCAGGGTGGAAAACTTCCTGTTTATGCCTCTGAGGTGGGAAATAGCAGGTCTAAAGCTCCTCAGGATTTATTATGCCTAGGAGCCAAGTTCCCTGCTTTTAGAGCAAGTGCCTTAGTCACAGAGGCTATGGACAAAATGTAGGAAAGTTCTTCACCCTTCCAAAAAGTGGGGAACATCAGCTTTCCCTTAGTGATACCAATGTTGTTTTCTGTCGCATGGATACAGTGGTTCAGGAGATATTGTCATTTCATAGCTATCAGAATCAAGCTAGTTGCAACATGATGGATTAAAGCAAGGTTTTGTTAAGGCTACTTGCAGAGAGATGGGAGAGAGTGTGGGCATCTATGGGTGCAACAGGATCTGTCCATAGAGTCACAGCGGGGTTGCTTTCGTCAGAATGGGAGAGCTCAGTGTTTGCAGGGTGGGACACCTGGCCTCACCGGAGCCCTGCTAGGCTGATTAATAAAAGAATAGGAGCTTTTTTTACTTCCCCAGGTTGAAGGAGATCACGTCCCCAGGCTACATATAACATTTTGGGGATAAGTGGAGTATAAAGCCATAGACCTGTAGCAAACTGAGTGGGAGGTATGCCTTTATGTAATGGCAGTTCTTTCTACACATCTGGAAAAAACAATAAAGATGATAACAGAAATGTTTACACTTTCTTCAGGTCTGATTTTTTATACTGCTTGCATGTCAGCAAAATGCTGCCATATTCTATACTTCAAGGAGGTTTCTGTCCCATAATACCACAATTCACAGCATCCATGGCACCAAGAACAACTATAATATTTTCTAGAGACAATAGAAATAAAAGTCAAGTGAGAAAGCTTCCCTTCAAATCTAAGTATTTGCTGAATTTTAAGAAAAGGAAAAAAAGTTCTAAGGTTTCTGAAACTCGGATGTCATGATTAACGAGCACAGTGCTTTTCATAGTGTCCCCGTGGAATAATGGTGTAATTAGCCCATGAACTTCAAAAGGAAGAATTGTACTAGTAGAAAGAGAGAGAGAGAGAGAGAGAGGGTGCTCCAAACAAATGGGAAATTATAAATGCGTGATGGAAATAGGAGGGCCCTTTTGCTGTGGGCATCAGTAATGTCAACACCTCCACCTCCAGTTCCCTTGTGAGGCATGGATTTCAAAGGCAAAAGGCAATGAAAATACTATTTTCTATCTCCATCATTACACATATTTGCAAGAAGAGTTACACAGGGGTTATATACCTATTGGTAGTAGACTGTAGGCAATTTACCATCAAAGACTGCTACTGTTTTTCTATTTCTTTATTTTGAATTTTGATGAGCTTGAACCAAGCCATCACAATGGAGAACCAAACAAGAGTGACAGAATTTGTCCTTCTGGGTCTCTCAGATGTTCGCTGGCTGCAGATCCTTCTCTTCTTTGTGCTACTCCTCATCTATCTCTTGACCCTTATGGCAAATATTATCATCATCACCATCACCCTGCTGGACCGGCACCTTCAGACCCCCATGTATTTTCTCCTCAGAAACTTTGCTCTTGTGGAAGTGGGCTTCACTTCTGCTGCCATCCCAAAGGCTTTGTTCAACCTGGCATCAGGCACCAAGACCGTCTCTATGGCCGGCTGCTTTACTGAGTGCTTTTTCCATGTCATTGTGGGAACAGCAGAGTTTTTCCTACTGGCAGCCATGTCCTTTGATAGGTACGTGGCTATCTGCAAGCCTCTACACTATGCCTCCCTCATGAACAGGCTCCTTTTGGAAAACAGAGGAGCTAGACTTTGGGAGAAGAAGGAATTTACTTATGGACACTCACCAAGTCTCTGAAAGAGCAGGAAAGGGACACCCAATTCCTATAATCTCTAACCAAAGTTTCATGTTCTTATCACTTTCCTTCCTGAAGCACCCAGCCTTTGGGAACCTTTTGAACACAGGACACTTCTAGTCCCCCCTATGAAAGCATGGTCAGTTTTTGATTCTGCATGAATAATTGTCTTTTCATTGTCAGGAATCTCCATCACATTCTTTGAAGTCATGTTGTTTCATTTCCATTTCAGAAGAGAAATATTTCAAAAATCTAATAATACCGTCACTTTGAAAAAGAACTCTTTCAAACATGAATATTTTTCTTTTAAAAGAAGTGTAACCGGTGATTAAAACAACCAACAAAATACATCAGGACAGAAATGAGTGGTTTGAAAGAAATGAAGTATATTCTTGTCATGGAATAAAAGATGTGTAAATGCAGGGAATAACAGAAGTATAAATGGATTTGAGCACCCCAACCCAAAGAAAAGCTAAGGAAATCTGTGGGCTAAAACTGAAGCATGCCCATGACGATGATGATGGTAAGCATAATAGACACGATTCAATACTAAAGGACCATTAAAAAATGACATTTTCTTGGTGGACCAAAGACCTTTTTACACCTGAATGAAAATGCTCAAAATGTACATTAATACTGTCGGCAGACAAAATTCCTTGGGTGAATTTGATATCTTTTATTAGACCAACCCAAGTTAACTTTTCTCCAACTATTTGGGTTGGTCTAATAAAAGATATCAAATTCACCCAAGGAATTTTGTCTGCCGACAGTATTAATGTACATTTTGAGCATTTTCATTCAGGTGTAAAAAGGTCTTTGGTCCACCAAGAAAATGTCATTTTTTAATGGTCCTTTAGTATTGAATCGTGTCTATTATGCTTACCATCATCATCGTCATGGGCATGCTTCAGTTTTAGCCCACAGATTTCCTTAGCTTTTCTTTGGGTTGGGGTGCTCAAATCCATTTATACTTCTGTTATTCTCTGCATTTACACATCTTTTATTCCATGACAAGAATATACTTCATTTCTTTCAAACCACTCATTTCTGTCCTGATGTATTTTGTTGGTTGTTTTAATCACCGGTTACACTTCTTTTAAAAGAAAAATATTCATGTTTGAAAGAGTTCTTTTTCAAAGTGATGGTATTATTAGATTTTTGAAATATTTCTCTTCTGAAATGGAAATGAAACAACATGACTTCAAAGAATGTGATGGAGATTCCTGACAATGAAAAGACAATTATTCATGCAGAATCAAAAACTGACCATGCTTTCATAGGGGGGACTAGAAGTGTCCTGTGTTCAAAAGGTTCCCAAAGGCTGGGTGCTTCAGGAAGGAAAGTGATAAGAACATGAAACTTTGGTTAGAGATTATAGGAATTGGGTGTCCCTTTCCTGCTCTTTCAGAGACTTGGTGAGTGTCCATAAGTAAATTCCTTCTTCTCCCAAAGTCTAGCTCCTCTGTTTTCCAAAAGGAGCTCATGATAACACTTCCTTCCAGTCTATTTAGACCCTGAACTCAGCAGGGGACTTGACTCAATGTGTTCAAATGACACTCCTAGACTTACACATTGGATTTGGAGAGCGCATTGACTCTCCCAGATGGAAAAGGATCTGGCTTCTGATGTCTTTTCATGTTGGTCATCGTATGTCTTTGTAGAGGTAAAGTGTACCACACCAGGCCCACAAGGTCAAGTTGTCAAAGGAGTAGAAGCTATCCTACTGCCATCTATATACATTGTTGAATGATTACTAAACACAGGAGCACCACTGAGACAGGAACAGGGACTGGGATGCAGGGCCCTAAGAGTCCCCAGGTCAGGATTTGTCTTATAGAGTTGCACTCCATTTTGTTATGCCTCCACAAAATCAGAAGGATCAGCCTCAAATGGAGGACTAGAAAGTGCTCTTGTCAATGCCTAACCCATGGGTTGGTAACTGGAGCATTTTGCTGAGACACAGGTTCAGCCAGCCCTGTGTGGAGGGCCTGGATCTGGATCTCCCTCTCTTAGCACTAGGCTCCAGCGCTAAAGGTGAAAGTGCGCCTCTCCGTTACAGATTTTCCTGCCTTCCTGGGGAAGAGTGAGGTTTAAAAAATGTGTAAGTGCCCCCCCCCACCCCCAATGCCACTTTCATGGCTCATTAAGCTGCATTAGTTCTACTTCCCTTCCTAAACACTGGAGTGGTGTTTTAAAGAAAATAACGAAGAGCTTTACTCAGAAAATGAATTGTTCTCATGTTCAGTTGTTTATTATGGCTTCTTCTTACATATTTTTTTCTGCAATTTGGTCTGCACTCAATAAACATGCTTTGTCTACTGTATAGGTATTTAACCTACAAGACCAATGAGGATCTTTTCTCTGTAGACTGTAGAACAGCTGCTGAATTGTGAAGAGCCTTGCCCTTCGACTTCCATTAATACTCAAAAATGAGTAATGAATTTAATTGTATGTCCAACTTAAGACTGCTGTTGGAGAGGATGAGAGTGCGTATTTAAAATGCAGGGCTATTTATATTTATATTTATATTTATATTATCATCATCATATTAAAACTGTTTTGTTTTATGAACCCAAAAAGCATACATGCATCTCTGTAATTACAGGTTTTGGCCCACAGGCATGGTTTGCCTTTCAGTTATTTATGTGCATACCCAATATGGTTGGGAATGTGCGTGGTAGAATAGGATCACCCAGGTTTGCACCTAAGGTTAGACTCTTACACTGTAATTTAGAGGGGTCCAGCAGCAGGGGCTTGAACCCTGAAGGGGTGGTTGACTCAAATCCCAAAGAGTCTTCAGAAGGCATTGCAGCTCCATTAACCTTCAGCAGCTCCATTTTTGTCCTAGACCTGTTTCAGGGAAGTGTAGAGGCTGATGTTAGAAATTAGCGCACAGCCTGGTCAGAGTCCAGCAAAGAGAAGTCACCCTAGACTTGGGTACCTCGGCCAGACGAATATATTCTATTTAATGAATATCTAAAGTGAATTTAGGTATCCGAAGTGAAATTCTATTCTATGTTGTTTCAGTCCCTGAAAAATCCATTCATGCCTCTTTGTTTGTGACACCATCCTCTGACCCTGAAGGCTTAATCACAAAAAGTAGGGAGGAGGAAGAGAAATATCTACCCATCTCTTACATTAAGCATTTTCCAGGGTCTCGGGTAGGATTGAAGTGAACTTCGCTTATATGCCTAAGTCCAGTTAGGCACCTAATAGGTGGAGTAGAATTTGGACCTGTTTGTCATCTTCTATAAATTGGTCTGATAAGGATTTCTTCTCATCTACCTTTTCTACTTTGCCTCAGAGTCACTTTTAGAAAAAGCATTGTTCCTTTGGTTATCTTCTTAGCAAGTACAGGCCTTCAAGACAGAGTAGTAATTCTCTACACAGGACTTTGCATGTAGGTGCAAGATATAGGAAACAATTGTTCTTCACATCTAATGATGGCTGTCTGGAGTTCTGTTGCATTAAACTGCCCTGCATTCACAAGGCAAAATGTTGATTGGGAATTATTTGGCATTTCTGCACACACTGTTTCAGTGATGCAGGACCATGTATAGTGCACCTCCATCCACCTGCCACTCAGATCAAGGAATATCCTGCCAAAGGGAGCTGTCTGACCCAACGCCTCATCATGCTAAATTGCCCAGCTTCTATCTAAAAGCTTGGTGGTTTGAGGCTTTGCTCATGATATGGGAGTGTGCCCTTCTCACTGAGCTGCTGAGTCAGGCACCCCCTTTACTAGATGTCTTCTGGCCCCATACGTCCTCTGTTCCTTTCTTGTGGCTCAAGCTCAGTAGAGTGAGAGCAGGGTGTCTTCCCACACTCCCTCCCCCAGCTCTCTGCTCACATAATTTATAATCTGGCAGATAATATTCTCTTCTGGAAAATGTGAGAGGCAAGTCTGACAACTTGGACGCTGTGGATGGAACTGAACACAGTTCTACCCCGACCTGAGAAAGGCTCAAGGTGGCTTAGAGTAAAAACAAGATGAGTCACAAAAAGGTAAATTCAAGAGTAAATGATAAAACAATTCCCCAAACAATACCCCAAAATTTAACCCCAGCTGCTAAAAGCCTGGCCAAATAAAAAGGACTTCTGGGAGATGTACAAGTTTGGGCTGTGATAAGCAGTCAGATGACCACCTATTCAATGACTTGCCCCACAAAGGAGCAGTTGCAGACATGGAATCAGCATCCAGAGTTTTTTTTGCCGGGGTTTTTTTAAGTAAGGACCAGCCCAGACAATGGATGGCTTGAGAATATCTGGTGCTGTGTCTTTCCAAGGGGCAGCCATTGTAGAAAAACTGGGTACCCCACCAGGAAAGTGCTTTCTGCTCTATTCAACATTCACAGCTGTCTCCCATGGCAGGGAATGACGTGCACCATCCACAGTGGAGGGGTATCACAGGACAGATCTCTCTAGATGAACGCTGTTCATTTGCTCTCCCTCTAAAATATCCACTCCTGCCACCATGGGAGGGAGAATTCTTGGCTAGATGAACCACTGATCCAACCCAGTATGGCACTGCTTATATTTGTATTATCATAACAATTTGTGGTGTGTTCCTTCTTATGTTTTGAGTGAAAGTGAGTGCAGTACTCAACCTTTTCGGTTTTTTCCTCCTTTTTACAAGAGAGCCAAAATGCCATATCTTCACCACAGTGGTGCTCACCCTGGGGCTCTGGAGCCTACTCTGATGGGCCAGTGAGCTCAGAGAGCTTGCTGGGTATGTAAACCTCTGGCAGGAACCATGCTGATATTTTAGTGAGCTTACACTGCTGATGGGCTTCTCAGGCCAGATGCAGCCCATGGGCCACAAGTTGAGCACCACTACTCTAGCTCATGAGTTAGATTTTAAAGGAGGTGATATGTGGCTTTAGTGCCTAGCTTCTTAGACTATGCATGCCTGATGACTGTGAAGCTCAAGCTGAGCTGGGCCTACTCACAAAAGTTAAAATACAAAATATTGGTGATACCTGAATAGTGCAAGAGGATGGAAATATGTGGCTGAACCTTCTGAAAAGAAATAATGAGGCATCTCTTCCATCTTATCTTACTATATTTGTGATGATTTTAAGCAGGCTTCTATTGGTCTGGTATGTAACTGTGCAATCTCTGATAAATTAGTGTAGTATATATATTTTTTGCAATTAGCTTGTGTTTATGTGTTGGAGGAGACATTCTCCACATGGGCTTTGATAGGTGTCTCCTCCTGATTTACTCTTGTAAATTCCCTTAATCTACCACAAAAGATTCTTCAAAAATCTTGTCTTTTTCCAGATTTTTAATCAATTTCCTGATATGTTCCAACTTAGTAGAAATTGGTAACCTCCTGTTACCGAGGAAGGTAATGCAATCAAAATTGGGGCTTTCTGATAACCAGTAATGAACAGTTTGATTAACAGGATTTCCTATTAATTGTTGCTTGGGACTCTCTCTTGACTTACACAACTACAAGAATTCTCTGAAGATGCTGAGCTAAACGGTATAAAAGGGGAACAAAACAGCTAACAGAGTGCTCCTCCAGAATGAGAAGTCACTCTGACAAAAACTGCTGCCATGCCCAGTTGATCTAAGTGAATGGATCCACACCTTGAGAAGCTGAAAAGATAAAGACCACCTCTTTTGCCTGTAATGGCTGAGATACTATCCCTTTTACAGCTAAATCCTGGACTTTGCTTTGCTTTAGGCTCATTTAACAGGGAATACTTGTAGTAAAAAAAGCCTTTCTGTCATTCATTGAACGAGTTGTCGTGGCAATCCAATTAACACTAATTGTGAATTCCATAACAATGCCTAGGAAGACAAGTTTAGGCACCTCAGGACGTTTTCAAGCTAATGTTTAGGCATCTAATGAGGTTCATCGTTGCTGGAATGGAGGTATTTTAGCTCACTTCTCCACAGTCTGGAGACCTGGGACCTGGTTTTGTCCCTTGCTTTTGCATCACTCTTTGCCTTTCAGTGCTAAGCAAAGTAATTCCTAATCCCCTTTACAGATCCAGTTTTGAATCCCATGGCCATCAAGGATGTCAGGAATTTAATGCTTGTTTCTTGAGCCCAGCTCCAGGATTTGACCTGAAAGTGACCTCTCTTCCCAAGGCACTTGATTGCAGCCAGATTGCTTGCTGCTTTTTCCAGTCCTGCCATGAAAAGAAAGGAAAGGGGAAATGGTGATCAAACTCATCAGTTTGTCCATGATGAGTAAGGAAACTTAACTCAGTGCTATCCTATCCCAAACTTTCTGAAGGAAAAGAGAAAGAGAAGAAGTGTTTACTTTGATCATCTTCTAGGGAGTAAATTAACTAATTAGTCTCAGGAGTCTGAAGCAGGGGAGAGACACAAGAAACCCCATGCACCTGAACTTTTATACATGAGAAGTAAAAAAAAATTGTCCATAGGGATGTCCTTACATTCTGCTATATTCAATGCTGGTTTTATTTCTTTTTTTGTGTGTGTCTTCACTGTATTTTAGACTTTCCCCCACCAATGAGATGCTGAAAATCAGAGCATCATTTCTAGAGTCAGTTTGAAGTGATTAGGCTTTCAAGAGTATTGAGGAGAGACTTGTTGGTGTTGTAGATCATTGCTCCTCTTACAGTTCCAGCTACTGCTTCATTTAAGAGTCTAGAAAGCATTATCTTGGGCAGATCTGATTGCTGCTCACTTTATTCCTGTGTGTAAAATGAGCCAAAAACAACAGGAAAAAGAAAGGTGATTGAGATGTATAAGGAACAGAAGCTTAAGATGGGAATGAGAACATTTTCAGAACGATGATAACCACCAGCTGCCATTCTTAGGTATGATGGCTGCCATACGTCTGGAGAAGCAGTGAGCAGGCAGATGGACTAGATGATCTTGTGAAGTCTGTTCCAGGCCTGCTTTCTTATGCTGTAAGTAGGGCACCTGGGCAGCTTTTTTTTTTTTTTTACAGGGCATGACATGAGTGAGGTTTTCTCACCCGAGCAGATGAAAGGAGAGAAGCCCATTGCCATTCTTGTAGGAAACTTTGAAAGAAGCAATTAAGAAAAAAAATCCTCATGTGCTTCTCTTTGCACTGCAAGGTACAACAGGTGTTCTAGCATCCAATGCTGATTGTAAGGAACCCCATAATTGCTTGTTTCTACCCCACCTCATAGATTACCGAGGTCAGGTTCAGGATGGATAGTAATGAGGATCACGGGACCATCCTGTCCTGTGGAATTCATCTCTGGGAAAGGTATGGTGAGAAACAGATCTTTTGGAGGAAAGAAGGATTTGCAGAGATGCGTGGAAAGAATTGGAGCTCTTCTACATCCTGTTTGCAGACTGTACATTAGAGAAACATCTGTGTCTTGGACCCTATACAATGTCACACCTGTAAGTAGTACTTCTGCTTTGTGGTACGAAATCAAGTTGACTGGGTTCAATAGGAGTCTTTCTCTTCATTTTCACCTCCTCTGGGTCACTCTTATAACACTGCCCCTCAGACACTGAAATGAGTCATTCAATATATGTCCTCATTTAATGCATTGAGGGCAGTCAGCACTGAAGGGAAAAGGGATGAAACCAGGAATCATGCAAAGGAAATCATCCAAACCTGAAACTCATCAACATTGATACACCAGGCATCCACCCAAGCCAAGAGTTTACAATAACTCTAAGAAGAGGCTAGAAAACCTCCTGTTCACTTTACTGTGACAATCAACCAAATCGCAGCTCTCTAAGGTAAATTTCTCCATTACAGACTTCAATGCAGTTAAAAAATAGCCAGCCTAGCTACAGAGGACTGTTTCAGGTATGAGTTCTAGACAAGCTGCAGGAGTATGGAGCTCACCTGGGCTAATTTACTCTGCTCTCTATTTGAGTGCCTCAAGAGTGTCAAGTTTCCTGTCTGCTATGCATCCAAGCACTAGGGAGAAGCCAGAGCCATTCCATTTTTTTTCAGCACTGGGGCATCTGATGTGAGATAGTAGCATGAAAGCTATTACTTGGGTAGGATCAGGTGTCAGTGATTCACTTCTTGGTAATCTGTCTTTCTGATTCTCTTTTTTTTAATTCTGTCTCTCCCCTTCATGCTGTTTGGTAGGTCATGGTAACAAGTTATCTCAAATAGTTGTGAAAGGTACTAGAACCAAACTCATTCTGAAAACCATTTTTCTATGGATTGTTATGCTCCAGTGTGCAAAAAGTTTGTCCTTATGCCACAATTCTTATGTCTAAGAGCATATTTTTTATATATGGTTTCTCAGGGTGTGCCTTAAACGATGAATCACACCACCGTGAAGGAGTTCATCCTTCTGGGACTCACCGATGACCACCGCTTGCAGGTCTTCCTCTTCCTGTTTCTCCTAATGACCTTCTCCTTGACTATAACAGGCAACCTTGTCATCATAACAATCACCCTGGTGGATCGTCGCCTCCACACTGCCATGTACTTCTTCATCAGGAACTTTGCGCTCTTGGAAATCTTTTTTTCCTCCACCATCATGCCCAGGTTCCTCTACAGTCTCCTCAAGGGTTGGAAAGCAATTCCCTTTGCCAGCTGTTTGCTTCAGAATTTTTTCTTTTTCTTCCTGGGCACTTGTGGCTTTTTCCATGTGGCTATGATGTCTTTTGACCGCTACATGGCCATCTGCTACCCCCTGCAATATGCCACCATCATGAACAGCAGAGCCTGTCTCCTACTGGTGCTGGGCTGCTGGGTAGTGAGTTTTGTCATGATGTTTCCTCCAGGTGTTATTTTTGCCCAGTTGCCATTTTGTGGCCCCAATGTTATAAATCATTTCTATTGTGATGCTCCCCCACTGCTCCAACTTGTCTGTGCAGACACAAGAAATATGGAATTAATGTGCATCATTACAGCTGTCATTACCCTACTCAGTACCTTAACAGTTACCTTTGTTTCCTATAGTCATATCATTTCTACCATTCTGCATATGCCCTCTTCCACCAGCAGGAAAAGAGCCTTCTCCACCTGCTCCGCTCACCTCATGGTGGTTGCCATTTTGTATGGCACCTCCATCTTCACTTACATTCGACCAACTCAACGGGGTGGCCAGAAGTATGACAAAATCACTTCACTTTCTTATACGGTAGTGACCCAAGTCTTTAATCCCTACATCTACTCACTGAGGAACAAGCAGGTGAAAGAGGCCCTGAAAGATGGCTGGAATAGGAGGTTTTCTAAAATGCAGCTTTCATAAGGTAGGAGCATTCAACACTGCAGGATTGAAGTCCACCTGAACTGTCACTGCCACCATGGAAAATTGTCCATCAGATTAATATAGGACTTGAGTTATCTTCTTTATTGGGAAGAATTGGAATCTGTATATCCAGCTTCATATATTCATAGACATTGTGGCAAGAAAAACACGAAATCCTTCATTGTAAGTTCTTATATAATATAGGCCATCTAGTATGCCCCAGTTACTCCAGTATTGTGCCAAAATATTTTTGCCCTGTGAAAGGGCTTCTCCCATAAATGCATCCAGTTTTCATGCAAGAGCATCAAGAGATGAAGAATATACCAAGCCCCTGTTTTTTATGATCCATCATTTAATCACTGTTATGTAGCTATCACATAATGAAGTGTAGGTTGCTCTCATTTCCTCCATACTTTCTCACCTTTTCAGAAGGGTTATAGTCTCATACCCAGCCTTGTTTTTCTGTAGGTACTCTACTACCAGCATCTGAGCTAGGGGTTTGAAAGCCAGCTTGGGTTGGGTTTACTATGCCAGTCACTGCTACATGTCCCCAGTATTGCAGGGAAAGTGGGATTTTTAATACCTTTCTGATTTGAGTATTTTGGAACCGAGTTCTTCTGTGTTTTGTGGCAGATTCATACCTTCTCTGTCCCTGCTTCCCTTCTTTCTTGCTTACTTCATATGGCCCTTTACATCAGGGAGGATGGCAACAGGGGCTGGGGGCATGGAATAAAGAAAAGGGTCCCTGATTCCAGGGCCCATTGCAATGGGTATAGACATTAGCAAGAAGAACTTCGGGTTCTTGCCCCTGCTATCGAAGGTTTTTACTCAGTGGGAGCATCTACACATTGTCCTATGGTGATGTTGTTACTTCACTGTGCCTTAGTACTTCCTTTTGGATGATATAGGGTAATGTGTACATGCCCAGTGATTCTTTAATGCGAAACACTCTTTGGGAGAAAAGGCCAAGGTTTTCCACCTCAGTGGACCACAGAACAAGACTCATTCTTTCATGTTTTCCTGGTCAACTGAAGACTTGTTCACTCTTCTTTGCCCAAGGCCCAGCAAAACTCAAGGGATGAAGGTGGCTTTCAGCTCTACTTGTCCAATGGGCTGATATTTAGGGTAATTTCTATGCTTCCTTAACTGGAAGGGGGAATCTCTTTCCTGAGTGGGACAAATATGTTCTGGACAAGAAGACCCCAGGTTCTAAGACATTTAGTGGACAGAAAAAGACTAGGCTTCTATGTATTGGTAACTAATCTTGTTCAGATTAGAGCAGTAACAGTTGCAAAATGTTCCCATTATGTTTTTTCAGCTTTTGAATGCTGAAATTGTCTACATTTCAAGGCTATCACCATGCAACAGCAGCAGCAAGGAAATCAATATTATTAACTATTCTTATTATTTTTAGTATTATCATGGTTTCTTTGTAAAACAAGTAGTTCTAGGCTTAAAGTATGTTTGTCCTACTAGTTATGATGCTTTTTATGGATGTCTTTTTAAAGAAAAGGACATGTACTTTCCAACAGTTGATGGGGAGTGTGGTGGGAGATATGAACATGACACAAGTTCTTGTTTATTTAGATAATATTATGGTGTTTGGCAAAACCCTTGAAGAGCGTGAGGAAAACTGGTAAAAGTTCTAGCCAGACTAGAAACTGCGGGGCTCAAGCTGGCACTGGACAAATGTAAATTTTACTAAACCTCTGTTAAGTATGTGGGCTCTGTACTTTCCCAAGAAGGAATAAGCACCGACCCTGACAAGATACAGGCAGTGATGAAATGGCCACGTCCCCAGAACTACCGATATCTCAAAAGGTTCCTTGGTTTTACTGTTTACTCTTAGTGATTTGTCCAAGATTATGCTGTATAAGCAAGGCTGCTAAATGAACTAACACAAGGCTACCAGACAGGGAGACACCAGCGTCTTGGCAAAAAACCCCGACCTGAGGTGGCACACCCCTCCACGGCAGTTCTGCACCATCCATTGGACCTGTTTGGGTGTCGTTGGACTGAACAGTGCGAGAAGGCTTTCTAAACCCTGACGACACAGCTTAACTGAGTGTCTGTGGTGGCCTACACTGATCTGGCTAATCCCTATGTGTTACACATCGATGCCAGTCTTGAAGGTCTGGGGGCAGTACTTTATCAAGAGCATAAGGGAACCAAAAGGCCTATTGCATTTGCCAGTCGGAGCCTCACACCTGGTGAAACGAGGTATCCAGTTCACAAGCTGAAATTTCTAGCCCTAAAGTGGGCAATCACTAAAAAATTCAAAGACTGTTTCTATGGGACAAAATTCACTTTGTGGACGGACAACAATCCCCTCACCTAAATCCTAACCAGTGCCAAACTAGATGCCACTGGACATCGGTGGGTGGCAGCCCTATCAGATTACCAGTTTAGTCTGTGCTATAGAGCTGAGCGATGAAATACAAATGCCGATGCCCTCTCCCAATGCCTAGACTGTGACCTAGGAGGGCTTGGAAACTGTTTAGAAGACAGCATTACTGATTGTGTAGCAGAGGTACTTGGTTTACTCCCAGCAGGTGTTCCAGCAGCCCTAGTGGATTACATTGCTCTAAGCCAATCCACTTGCCCCAAATGAGTGTTAAAAAACAGAGACGGGCCCAGAGACAAGACCCAGAGATTAGCGGGGTCTTAGAACGAAGACAGGGTGGTGTCATTGGGCCCGGGAATGGGCCTAACACATTGCAGGGCAGGCTGTTCATATGAGAATAGGGCTGGCTCCAAGTGATAAATGGAGTTCTGTATCGGGTCATCACTGGGTCCCTGGGAGGCAGAACCCAGCTTGGCCTGATGTGTAGCCCTTCTGAGTGTAACCAGGACCCTGACTGATAGCCAGACCAGCCCGATGCTGCCCAAAGGTGCAGAGCCTGGGCCAGGTCGTGACATGCAGCACAGGCAGTGCTGGGGCTGAGGTGGCCGGGGCCGTTCCACAGCAGAGGGCCTTTGTCAGCAGTGGGTCCTGAGCACCCAACAGCTGCTGCTGCTGTGGGAGAGGGGCTGTGCACCCTGTGGGGACCCACCCCTCCCAAGACGTAGCCCTCACTCCAACACAACCCGCACACCCACAGTCCCCCAACACACCCACAGTCTCCTCGCACATAATTCCCCCCACCCCCACGACCTTACCTACCAGGGACGGTACCATGCTGGGCACTTCTATTTGCCCAGCATGGTGCTGGGGCAGCAAGAAAAGGGGGCAACCATAGAGACCATGGTGTTCCTGGATCATGCCGTGTCCTACTTTTTCTCCATGGGTTTCTTTTTGATATCTGGATTCCCAGGTATCAAACTTAGAGCTTGCACTGCAAATATGCATTTCCCACTGTGCCTGTTTGTGACATCTCAAACTGCTTTAAGACACCTTAACAGGCACATGTGCGCTTGTCTGGATGCACCCTTTCTGCCTTTCTGTCCATTGCCCCTTCACATCTCATCTGGTTCATGTGCTTATTTTTAATTTTCCTTTTTTTTTTAAAGTCTCTACATATGGTTGGCTACACACAAGTTAAGAAGGCAGCAGATTTATTTATTGTTAATTTGGTTTTACTAATTTTCCTGGTATATCCAATTAAAAACATATATTTTTAGTGATTGTTTTTGTCTAGAAGTTGGGCCAGAAGGAGTGATGGAGTTCATCCCTTTGTTCCTCACTAATGATAACCATTTAGAGACCATCCTGTTCATGGTTCTCCTCTTCATTTTCCTCTTGATCCTGCCTAGAAACCTCAGTCATTGTCACTGTCATCTTGGTTGACCACTGCTTTCTACTGAAGCATCATTATCATTATCCTTTGCATCCCCTCTTCTTCAGGTAATAAGGGCTTTTCCACCTGCTCTGCTCACCTCATCATGGTCACAATACCGTACTGCAGTGCTATTTTCAGAGACATCTGGCCAGGCCAGAGGGCTGTGAAGAGATTTTAACAAAACAGTTCCCTTTATTCTGTGATGACCTAGTTGTTCAACCCCTACATTACTGAAACAAGCAAGTAAAATAATCTAAAAGAGATCTCTTCAGCAAAGCATTTTCTCAGTTGAACTGGACACGGCAAATAAAGAGAGCAAGAAACTCCACACAAGACTTTGTTGTTCTCTGTGATGGGGTGTAGGTTACATGAAGAGATGGAACAGAAACTGGCCTGATCATCAGGAGTTGTAGTCAATGCGGGGTTTTCTTTTGACATTTCATCCTTGCTGATTAGGTCCCTTGAATTTCCTATTAAAGCCTGACTTTCAACATTCCTGCATGGTTTTTTTCATCCTCTCTCTTTTCAGAAAAGTTCTCCAATAGAAGTGACTGAAGAGAAGACTAAAAAAAGCCAAGCTCTCCTTGAGACACTATTGTGTGATTTGGGGGTAAGAGTAGAATTTGTGCCAGACACGTGGCTATTTGGGGCATCTTCAGTAAATACAAAGGACAATTTTGTTTGTAGTGAGATTCATTCTTACGTGCCAACATCAATTCTGTTGGAGAGGCAATGGTGGTTCCTGTATAGGTAAATCTTTGAGGTAGCTCAGAGTAGGCAATGTGGTGGTCCTGTGCTAAGTCACCTGCATCACTGTGCCCAACCAGAAACCATGCTTCAGCTGCCTCCCCTGGGGTGCCTCCGTCCAGCCAACCCTCTTCCAGGAGCACACCCGCAAGCCTGGGGTAACGTTTGCCGCCACCCAGGCCTTGGTCTTTGTTAGGGCTCTGTGCAGCCTGGGCTACACAGACCCTGTAGACCTTGGGGGTGTTTAGGCCCATTGTGGTATCTTGGAGTGTTTCTGTTAGCTTGCAGCATTCAAAAGTAGCTTCCTCTACAGAAGGACAGTAAAAAGCCACACCCACCTTAACTAGTTGAGCCAAGGAAGCTATAACAGCTGTCTGACCCCTCTCCCCACAGGAATCCGCAGCCAGCTCACTGCATGCAGGTAGCCTTTTATTGTTCAGGTAGAGCGAGAATGGGATAGATATAGAGCAAAGAGATTTTAGAGGGAAAAAAAAATTTTTTTTTTTAATTTTAAGCAAAACAGAAGGGGTTCAAGGACCCTTTGAATATGCAGCTAAACTGCATATCCCTAATATACTAGCTAAATTTCAGGTAAGTTACCAAATTATACACCCAGAGGGTAGGAGAGCTCAGGAGGCACATCTTTCTGTGTGATTGAGTTCCAAAATGACCAACTGTCCTCTTCCCAAAATGCCTCTCACAGGACAAAGGAAGAGTGAAGATCTATATTTTCAAAATGCTTGATAATTATGCTGAGCTCCACTTTATTATAAATTTACTATAGCTACTTTTATAATTGTGCTGTTGAGACCCTTAAGCCAAGTATGGGGTCCCAATGCTTTGAAAGTTAAAAAAAAAAAAAAGGAGAAGTAAAAGTTTGAAGCATGTTTCCATTTTGGGTTTCTAAAGAAAACAGATGAAAGGATGTATAAGCTCTAAGATAACCAGTACAAGTTATGAAAAACTAAATGATAATAAAATACATGATAAAATGATAGTAAAAGCTATGGTAAAGACATTTGGTATTAATATTGATTCATGTAAAGCCATATAGTGAGTGGTTGTTCCATTCCATTATTTTGTTGCATACATCACAACAGAGCTCTCTTTGGGACTGGTGAAGTATCATTCTGGGTCTTGCTAACTGGTTCTTGTCATTATAAAATTAATCAATAAACTGACTGAGCTGTGTCACTTTGGTCCCTTCAACCCTCCACCAGGAAATAAAATCCCTAACACTCAAAAATGGTCATGATACCTTTTTTCAAATGTCTGTCTAGGTTCAGATTTTAAGACTGGAACACATGAACTGTTATTTACTGGAGTGCACTACTGGTTTGTCACCTAGCTTAGTGTCACGGCCGAGAAGGGATGCAGAGGGGGCGGGTGAATATGGCACATCCAGACTTTTCCATGCCCTGCTCCTCTTCCACTACCATATTCCTGAAGTCAGAGGCATAAGGCAGTGCTGATTCAGACCCTGCACTCCCATCTGTCATCCTGAAAACCTACTGACGTACCCTCCCTCGCATAAAGAAAGACCCTCACAGGAGGTCAGTACCATGATCCCCATTTTACAGCTAGGGGAATCAGGCCACTGAAAGAAGGGCAACAAGCAGTCCAAGGAGAGAGACAGGAATACGTCTCGGGTCATCTGGGTTGCATTCCAGTGAACTATCCAATTGACCTTGCTTGAGGAGGAAAGTTTTGGCAAGAGATTTCAGAACCCATGTAGCAAAAAATTAGTCCTGTCTTCTTGTGGGGGAAAAGTCAAAAGAATTGAGCTTCATTTTTTTTGTTTAGAAAGCCTTCTGCAAACTCTGTTAACCTAATTGCTCTCCAGGGACAGAGACAATGTGAAGGAGGCACCGTATATTACAATTCTTATAAACAGGACCTTAAGCAAGGAGGATTTATTTGCTGAGGGGAACCACCTAAATTTTTCTGCATTCTGTTTGTCCTAATAAGTGTTTGCATCGTCCACTGTCCACATCTCCAGCTCAGTAAGTACCACCCTATGGGCTTGATTATTACCAGCAGTGATCTGAAACTAGAGCTGGAAACTTTAGTAGCATCACTATTGACTTTGAGTTGCTTTACCTCAGCTGAGAAAAAGATATGAGTTGATAAGTCTGAGTATGTAAAGCCTAGCTTTCAAATATGCTTTGCTTCAGCCCACAGGAAGTCTTGTGCGCTGAACAGCAAGCAGAATAAGAAGCCACAATGTCTGAGGGAAAATAAAAGTTCCCAATTTGTAAGGACTTTGGGAAAATAGAAACCTCATAATTACAGCCTAACAATACAGACAACAATGACATAGTGACTGCTTTTGAGGTAGGATGCAGAAGGAGAGGGCAAAATACGTAGGGAAACTAGCTGGCAGCTGCAATCCAAACTTCCCCAGTTCTGTTCTGGGGCTGGTAGAAAATCAGGATAAAATTAGTGAGAGCATAAATTGTTTCCGCATTGTATTTTTTCTCTCTCTGTCTGGCTAGTTATTCCCTTTGCATGATGCACTTCCTTCTAGGTGTGCCAGAATAGAAAATGATGACTTCCAAATTTGTTTGTTAAGCACCCATCACACTCAAGTTTACTGTTATCATCCTCATACTTTTTGATAAGCTGGGCCAGATTCTAATAGTATTTCTACATTTGTTTCAATTGATTTTTCTTCCTGATAAGCCATAAATGTCTAACTAAGCTGCCACGACATTAAAACATTCACTTTAGCACATTCATACAACATGAATGTAATAGAAGTTTCTGTGTTGTTGTCTCAATTTGCACTGAGAACTAGGAAAATGATTCCGGCCGTGTAGTTATTCAGGGCTGTTAGATAACGTGCCTAAGAAGAGGGTGAAATGTAATAGAACAGAGGGAGCACAGAAGAAAAAAGTCATGTCCAACAGTGTCTTGATACATACTATTTGAACTGGCTCCATTCATGTGTAATCATAGGAAAACTTAAGATCCTTTTCGCCCTTTCTTCCCTTTGGCTGCATACAATTTCTCTCCTTCCATTGATATATCATTTATGTATCTGTCCTGATCCATGCCTGTGGTTCCAGCTGCCCTGATCTCTGTTTTCACCATATCCATAGCAGCTGTGTAGACCAAAATGAATTAGGATGTTGAGTCCAATTATTTTAACAATCAGTACTCATACACTGTGTCCTTATATCTTGTTTTCACAAGGTATCTGTGCTGTCTAACTGGTTTCAGTTGTGTTTTTTCTCTTAAGGGGAGGCAGAAGCAATGAACCATACAACTGTAGTGGAGTTCATCCTCTTGGGTCTGACCAGTAACCGCCATTTAGAGATTCTCCTTTTTGTAGTTCTCCTCATTGTCTTCCTCTTTATCTTGTTCGGAAACCTCACTGTCATCACGATCACTCTGGTTGACTGTCAGCTTCAAACCCCGATGTACTTCTTCCTCCGGAATTTCTCTCTTCTGGAGATCTGCTTCACCTCTACCTTCATGCCCAGGACTCTCTACAGCCTCCTGATGTCAAGAAAAGGTATTTCCCTCCCCAGCTGTTTCATGCAATTATTGTTGCTCTACTGCTTTGGCTCCTCTACATATTTCCATTTGGCTCTAATGTCTCTTGACCGTTACATGGCTATCTGCCACCCACTGCATTATGCCACCATCATGAACAGCAAGCGTTGTGTTCAGCTAGTGCTGTGCTGTTGGGCAGTGGGGCTCCTCATCCTCTTTCCTCCCACAGTCATGATTGTCCTGTTGCCATTCTGTGGCCCCAACCTCATAAACCACTTCTACTGTGACATGGCCCCATTGCTCCAGCTCTCCTGCACAGACACACACCTCATTGAACTCTTGGTGTTTTTTGCAGCTATAATTATTGTACTTGGAACTTTATCAGTGTCTGTTGTTTCCTATGGCTGCATCATTGCCACCATCATGCGCATCCCTTCTTCATCGAGCCAGAAGAAAGCTTTCTCCACCTGCTCTGCTCACCTCATAGTGGTTGTCATATTTTACAGCGCCTCCATCATCAGATATGTCCGGCCCTCTCAGCGGGGTGGGAGAGATTTTGACAAAAATATTTCTTTCCTCTATTCAGTGGTGACCCAGCTGTTCAACCCCTACATCTATGCTCTCAGGAATAAGCAAGTCAGAGAGGCCCTCAGAGGTAAGGCCTTTTCTAAATGGTCTAATGATATTGTAAATTCCAAGGCGTGAATACTCTGGACATATATAATCATTGGATTCCTCCTACTTGTACACTGCTTGAATATGAGGCAGTGATGCACAGGATAAAATTTCAATAGACCTAGATTATTAATTTTACAAAGTCAAAAGGCAGCAGGAGAACTTTTAGTGTCACCATCTCTGTAATACAAATTATAGAAGTGTGCTCAGAATAACCTATCAAGTTATTCATGTATGATTAAAGCATATCTTCCCAAAAGGAACCTGAGGTCACTGAGAAATTCACCACTGACTGTAATAGGGTCAAGTTTTCAACACTCTTTATTTTAGTTCCCATTCCCTTTCTTTAAAAGTGCATTCATAATTGGCTTTCAGAGCTTTGCCAATCACTGCTGACCTGTTCGGAAAGTTTTCCCAGTGTAATTGACTGAAAAGAGCAGAAGGAAACATTTTTTTTTGGCGTGAGACTCAACAGTTGCTAGTCTGAGACAGCACTGCCATTGGTATCAGACACATGGTTTCTATAATTCTGCCTGGACACACAAAAGCTTCTGGATTTGGCATGGGAAAGCAACAACCACTATTCTCTCTGCATTCACAAAGCCTGTCACCTTATCAGCGAAGGAACTCTGACTGCATAAGATCAATTTGTTGTGGACAAAATCTTGTTGGGTTTTCTTTACCAGCTTCAATGAGAAGCTACAAGAATAGAGTGTCCAAATCCCACTGAAACTGAATGGGTTTTGTCTGTCTGGGTCTCTGAAACTCATTTGTGTAATTCTTTCTGGTTCACCTTTTTCTTATTACCAATTCAGTGCCTGTATATTTATTTTTATGTTGTTCACCCAATTCATGTCAGCCTAATTATTTATGCATAAATAGAATCCATCTTAAAACATAGAGTTGAAGGACTTTTCATTGACTTTTTAGTAGGCATCACATTAAAGGAGAGCTCTACTTCGGAAATGTACTAGTCATTAGCTGGTTAGCCCATTGAAACCTTTCTAAAAATGATGTGGTCTTTATCTTGGATGTACTGACAGATATGCACAATATCTTTATCTGTGACTATTTTAATATCTATCTATATGGATATTTTACTCTGTGTTTCCTTTTCAGATGTTAAGAACAGTAGGAAAAAGAATACAAAGAATCCAAGACAACCAATAAAAAGGTTTCAGAGTGCTAAGCTAAAAGTGGAGATTCCTATTTTCCATCACTAGCTGCAGCCACTTCACTTCGGGTTTATAGCACGTTCCTTTAAGACTGGGCGATGAGTTATTGCCATGATCCATAAACTGATTTAGCTAATTCTGCTTTCCAAATCCCTCAGATGGCTCTAGGCTCCTCCATCCAAGGCTCTAGGCTCTGCCATCCTGCAATCCTAGGCTCAGATTCTCTGACTGCGTCCAGACAAGTGTGGCCATGCGGTATGTGGGGCCGCAGACACATCTACGATGTCACATACTGTACCTTCACTGTTCTCCATACTGCAAGGGGTGTAGCAAAACCCCAAGTTTTTCTTTTTTTTTCTTTTCAAATGCACTCCCTCCTCTTCCTCAACCATTTCTGACTTTTTGTCTCCCTCTCTATTCCCTATAGATAAGTATAAGTAAGCTAAGATGTAGGATAAGCTTTAACACTTTATTTTAGGTAGTAAGTTTTATTTTTCTCTGCCCTCTTTGCAAATAAGTGCCCTGCTATTTTGATATAGATACCCACTGTTTTATAAATGATAATTATTATGTTTTATATTGATTTTTTTTTTTTTTTTTACTGCTTTTATATTGTGTGATTACTGTTTTAGACCTATATATGTAAGTTAGCATAAGACATGTCAAGTTTCCATCTTGTAATGTCAAGCCTCCATCCAGTCCCCAGGCCCAGTTGTGTAATCAATGACTCATACTACCCTTCCTATGTAATTTGGTTCCTGAATGAATGGGGATGAATGAGGGTGCTTGAGAGACAATGGCAGTAGGTCTAAAAATAGCTCCTTCTGAATGACTGAACCATCAACACCAATACCTGGACCAACGACCCAGCCATTGGAACCACCCTCAGCATTCAAGAAACAAAAGATGAGGCAACTCACCATTGTGCCAAGGCTGCACATGCTCAGTAAGAACATCCGGAACCCTTTGGAACAGGACTGACCTTGCCTGGACGGACCCTCCCCATATAAGATCAGAAGTAGTCTGCCCCATAAAAAGGGGTAGTGAAGACTGACTCCTTAGGAACTCCGTTTCCATCTGGACCAGACCAGCTCCACATCACACTGCCTATCCACCCCAGAGGCCCTGCCCCCTCTGGACAACACTGAGCTGAAGGAGACCCCGACTGGCCACCGAGGACCCACTTTCAGCCTGGGATAGGTAGATATCACCTGCATATTTCCTCCTCCAATTTAGACTCTCTCTCTCTCCTCCTGTACTTCAGCCCCTGCACCAAGCCTCTTTAACCCCTGCTGCTATTGTCTGTGTGTATATCTGTGTGTGTGTGGCAAAAGAACCAAGAAAATATTGTGTTGCCATCTCCCCTTTTGAATAAAACCACTGTCATTTGTAACCCTGAGTTGGGTTGTGTTTTACTGAGCCCCGGTCCCTTCCCTATCTCAAATTCCGGTCTCTTTCTCTCTCCCTCTTGGCTCTCAGCCCTGTTCCCACCACTTTTTGCCTCCTCTGCCCCTTTTCTGCAGGCTCTCAGCCTCGCTCCCACCACCTTTTGCCTCCTGCCACCTCTACCCAATCCCTTTCTCTCTGCCTTCTCTTTCACGCTCTCTCTCTGTGTTCTCCAGTCCCCCCACCTCAGACCCACTCCCAGTTTTCCTCTCCCCATGTACCTCTCAGCACCCCTGTAGCCTCTTTGCTTTAGCTCTAGCCTCCGGGCTTCTCCCTGGCATTGCTCCCTTGCTCTGCCAGCTTTCTGCTTTCAATTAACCTTAAATTACCCCAACTTCCCTCCAGCCTGCCGGTTCTAACCCTGGCACTGGCAAATTTCATCTCAGTCTCCACCAGCAGTAACCTAAAGTAACCCCAAGCATCAGCTCCTCAGCCCGGCTCTCTCTAGTCTACTGTTTCTAATCCCGGTCCTGGGAACTTTCACCCCCTACAATTTCACTCTCTCTCTTACCTTAACCTTCCCCAAGGTATCCCAAGTACACCAAGCACGTACGTACATACACACCACAACACCCAAGTTAGGAACTCAGCTGTGTGTATGTGTAGGTGAGTGGTATGTATGTGAACTGATATACATGTATGTCACTGTGTGCATGATATATGAATTAGTGATCCGTGTATGTGTATTGGGTGTGCAGGTATTGGTAATTTCATAGTTTCATAGAAGTTTGGGGTCAGAAGGGACCTGAACAGAACATCTAGTTTGACCCCCCGCCTCTGGCAGGAGCACATGCTGGGATCACACAACCCCAGACAGGTGTTCGTCCAACTTCTTTTTGAATTTACCCACGGTAGGAGCGAGGACCACTTCCCTAGGAAGTTGGTTTCAGATCCTAGCCACCCTGACAGTGAAATAGTGCCTCCTAATCTCTAACCTGAACCTATTCTCCAGCAACTTCTGGCCATTCTTCCTCGTCACCCCAGGTGCTGCTGCGAGGAATAGGGCCCTTTCTATTTGCTACTGATCTTCCCTAATGAGTTTGTGGCAGCCACCAAATCCCCCCTCAGCCTCTGCTTTCTGAAGCTGGACAGGGTCAGGTCCCTCAGCCTCTCCTCATAGGGCCTGCCCTGTTGCCATCCAACCAAGCAGGTGGCCCTCCTCTCAACCCTCTCAAGGCAGGCCACAATTGATTCTGGTCCAATTTATTTTGGTCTGTATAGCGTGTGTAGGTGCTTGAATTAGTGATAGGGGTGCATTTGCCTAAGCTGGTAATTTTGGATGTGTATGTGCCTGAATTGGTAGTGTGTGTGTGTGTGTGTGTGTGTGTGTGTGTGTGTGTGTGTGTGTGCACATGCCTGGTAGGGATGCATACACCTAAAGTGTGTGTATGCACCTAATTGATTTTTGAGTGTGCGCCTGTGCAATTGTACACCACGCTCTCCTGTCTAACAGCACAATATTGAGATCCTGAGAGTTGTCCTGACCCCACAGAGTAACAGGTGTAGCGTGGGGGCTTTTTTTTACCCCTGGATGTCAAAGTCTCAAAAAAACCCATGCAAAAAAAGCAGAGCAGTGCATGCGGGGGCAGCATGTGCTGCTCAAAACCTCACCTGAAGTCCACCTGAACTGTCACTGCCACCATGGAAAATTGTCCATCAGATGCATATGGGACTTGAGTTATCTTCTTTATTGGGAAGAATTGGAATCTGTATAGCCAGCTCCATATATTCATAGACATTATGGTAAGAAAAACATGACATCCTTTATTCTGAGTTCTTGTATAATACAGGCCATCTAATATGTGCCAGTTACTCCAGTACTGTACCAAAATATTTTTGCCTTGTGAAAGGGCTTCTCCCATAAATACATCCAGTTTTCATGCAAGAGCATCGAGAGATGGAGAATATACCAGACTCCTGTTTTTTATGATCCATCACCTAGTCATTCTCATGTAGCTATTGCATAATGAAGTGCGGGTTGCTCTCATTTCCTCCATATCGTCTCAGCTTTTCAGGAGGGTCAAGTGCTAACACTCAGCCTTGTTTCTTTGTAGGTACTTTACTGGAAGTGTGGCAGAAATGCCCTGTCGGTGCCCCTCTCCAGAGATCTGTCTCAGCCAGCCTGAGAGGCTGCTGTTGAATCTCTCACAGCGGGGATCTCGCTCCTTGTCTGCAGACAAAAGCCTGGCGCCTGGGAGGCGATGCTCTGGTCACCTGGGCAGGGGGGAAAGACCCGGCCCTGCGCGCGGGCCCAGGTAGCCAGGGATGCTTTGCAGATTGGTCAGTTTGTAGCCAGTATTGGCAGCTTCGATTGGACCGGGCTGCTGAGGTCAGAGAGGTGATAAAAAGGCC
>NW_005842791.1:37441-38845 GCF_000455745.1 Alligator sinensis
ATCTTGCTGGGATCCTATGACCCCAGCTGACTTCCTGCCCTTTGGGCAGGGGGCTGGACTCGATGATCTTCCGAGGTCCCTTCCAGCCCTGATGTCTATGAAATCTATGAATTCCTTGGGGTCCCCTTGGTTCGGCTGACTAAGGAAGACCACTACTTGTGCCTCCGACTGAGAGAAGCACCCTCAAGTGCTTGAAGTGAGTCAAGCACCCTCAAGGGCTACTAGGCCTGTGTTTCCCAGGGTGCACACAGCCAGAATAAAGCCCAGCCCTGGGTGGTGGCAGTTTTTACCCCAGGCTAGCGAGTGTGCTCCAGGAAGGGGGTCGGCCAGACATGAGGCGACCCCAGGGAGGCACTCGGAGCCTGGAAGGTGGTCGGGCGCAGGGTATGGGCGGCTCAATGCAGGAGTGCCCCCTACTGGCCCGCCACAACAAGCACCTGCGGTAGGGGTTTGAAAGCCAGATTAGGTTTGGCTTTACTGTGTCAGTCACTGGTACACATCCCCAATGTTGGAGGGAAAGTGATATTTTAAATACCCTTCTTATTTGAGTATTTTGGAACAGAGTTCTTCTGTGTTTTGTGGCAGATTGATACCTTCTCTGTCCCTGCTTCCCTTCTTACTTGTTTACTTCATATGGCCCTTTTCATCAGAGAGGATGGCAACATGGGCCCAGGAAGGGAGGAAATAAAAGGCTCCCTGATACCATGGTTCATTGCAAAGGGAGTAGCCATTAGCAAGAGGGAGCTTTTGATTTTGGATCCTGCTACTAGGAAATTTTGCCGGCTGTTTCATTCTGACACTGTTTCATAGATTTCATAGACATTAGGGCTGGAAGGGACCTCGGAAGATCATCGAGTCCAGCCCCCTGCCCAAAGGGCAGGAAGTCAGCTGGGGTCATAGGATCCCAGCAAGATGAGCATCCAGTTTCATCTTGAAGGTGTTCAATGAAGGCGCTTGAACCACCTCCGGTGGCAGGCTGTTCCAGACCTTGGGGGCTCGGACAGTAAAGAAATTCTTCCTTATGTCCAGCCTGAAACGATCTTGAAGTAGTTTGTGACCATTCGACCTCGTCATCCCTTGGGGCGCTCTGGTGAACAAACGTTCCCCCAGATACTGGTGGTCACCCCAGATAAGCTTATAGGTGGCCATCAGATCACCCCTGAGCCTGCGCTTTTCCAGGCTAAAGAGCCCCAGGGCTCTCAGCCTGTCATCGTAGGGTCTGCTTCCCTGACCTCTGATCATGCGCGTGGCTCTTCTCTGGACTCTTTCAAGCTTCTCCACATCCTTTTTGAATTGTGGAGCCCAAAACTGGACACAGTACTCCAGCTGCGGCCTCACTAAGGCCGAGTACAGGGGGAGAATGACGTCCCGGGATTTGCTTGAGAAGCATCTATGGATGAAAGC
>NW_005842791.1:39660-44960 GCF_000455745.1 Alligator sinensis
CTATGATGCTCGCCAGCTCCTTGAGTACCCTGGGGTGAAGATTGTCAGGGCCAGCTGACTTGAAGGTATCCAGCTTCTCAAGATGTTCCTTCAGAAAGTCAGCATTAAGGGAGGGCAGGGGATCACCCTCACCCGGACTTCCCGGCCCTGTAGCGGGCATGGGCGTCCCATGGGACTGATGAAAGACTGACGCAAAGTACCTATTTAATAGGTTGGCTTTTTCCTGGGCGTCAGTTGTCAGTTGCCCCATCTGGTTCAGAAGGGGTCCAATGTTGCCCCTGCTTTTCCTCCGGCTCCCCACATATCTGAAAAAGGACTTCTTATTGTCCTTGATGCTCAAAGCTAGCTGGAGTTCAGTTTCAACCAATTTCAAGGTTGAAGCACCAAAATCAGAATGAAACCAAGGCTCTCAAAATAGCCTCGAAACAAAACAAGGCTTATCGAAACATTTAGAAAGTCGAAACGTTTCAACCATAGGCTGGGGATGGGAAGTCAGTCCAATTGGCCTGACTTTTTATCTCTAGTGCAAGATCCGGCAGGGGGCAGGAGGCATCCCAGTGGGTCTGCTTCCTGGTGCCCCGTGCTAGATCGCCTCAGGGGTGGGAGGCAGCCTGGCTGGGCTGCTTCCCCAACCCCCTCACTTGATTGCACCGGGGGCGGGAGGCAGGCCAGCGGAGCTGCTTCCCCAACCCCCACACTTCATCACACTGGGGGTGGGAGGCAACCCAGTGGGGTTGCTTCCCTGACACCCCCCCCCCACACACACACACACACTTCATCATGCCGGGGATGGGAAGCAACCCAGCTGGGGATGGGAAGCAACCCAGCCGGGGCTGGTCCCCCGACCCCCATGCTTGATCATTCCGGGGGCAGCAGGCAACCCAGTGGTGCCGGCTTGATGAAGCATGGGGGTCAGGGAAGCAACCCTGCTGAGTTGCCTCCCACCCCCAGTGCGATGAAGCATGGGGGTTGAGAAAGCAGCCCTGCTGTGTTGCTTCCCACCCCTGGCATGGTGAAGTGAGGGGGTTGGGGAAGCAGCCCCGCTGGGCTACCTCCCCCTGGCATGATGAAGTGCAGGGGTCGGGGATCAGCCCCGCTGGGCAATCTAGCACTGGGGATGGGATGTCAGCCCAGCTGGTCTGATTCCCCATCCCCAGCAAAATTTAAATCAGCAGCAAAACAACCTTTCTGTTTTGATGGAACGAAACGGAACAGCTGTTTCACCTTGAAATGAAATTTGAGACGAAACACTTTTCCATCGAATCGTTAAAACTCAAGGCCGAACGGTACAGTGCCGTTTCACACAGCCCTACCTGCTACCCAAGGTTTTACTCAGTGGGTGCATATACACATCACCCCATGGCACCATTGTTTCTGAGCTGTGCTTTAGTACTTCATTTTGGAAGACATAGGGTGACATGTAGATGCATGTAGTGAGTCTTTAATGCAAAATACTCTTTGAAAGCAGAGACCAAGGTTTTCTACCTTAGTGGGATGCAGCACCAGACTCATTCTTTCATGTTTTCCTGATGAACTCAGGACTCTTTCACTCTTCTCTGCCCAAGGCCCAGCAAAACTGAAGGGATGAAGGCAGCTCTCAGCTCTACTTGTCCAATGGGCTGATGTTTAGGGTAATTTCTGTCTTCCTTAACTGGAAGGGGGAAACTCTTTCCTGAGTGGGACAAATATGTTCTGGACAAAAAGACCCTAGATTCTAAGATTTTTTCTAGACAGAAAAAGACTAGGCCTCTATGTATTGGTAACTACTTTTATTTAGCTTAGAGCAGTAAGAGCTGCAAAAGATTCTTTTAGATTCTTCTAGCTTTTGAATGATGAAATTTTCTACATTTCAAGGGTATCAGCATGCAACAGCAGCAGCAAGGAACCAAAATTAATTCTTTTTGTTAGTATTATTATTATCATGGTTTCTTTCTAAAATAAGTAGTTCTAGACTTAAAGTGTATCTGTCCTGCTGGTTATGATGCCTTCTATGCACCTCTCGGAAGAAAAAAAAAGACAAAAAAACACCAAAAATGGCACAGTACAAAAACAGTTCACCCCCAGGAATGATGAATGGCTATGTAAGTGGCTTTCCACAGACTCTAAGTGCGCATCCAGATGAACGTGCATGTGCCTGTTGCAGCATCTCAAACCAGTTTGAGACGCTGAAAGAGGCATGCTGAAAATTAAACAATGTTTCCGACATTGCATATTTGCAGCGTGGGCTCTAAATTTGATCCCTGGGTTTCCTGAAAAGGGGTGGGGGGGGGGGGTGCTAAAATTTGTGCAACTGTCCCTCACCCCTATATTTACCTGCGTTAGTTCTACTTCCCTTACTAAAGTTTGGAGTGAGATCTGTTCCCTTGATACTACATGTTCAGCTTGTGTAGATTATGACCAACACCTTCATATCCCTGCCAAGTACCCTAACCATCAGGTTGTAAAAGAGTAAGCTCTGAAGCTGAAGGTCTCTGCAATCAAGTTTGGGAAAACCATCATGTCTGAAGTGGAAGAAAAAAGAGTGAGTCTTAGATTATAATGTAGTGCTCTAGGAAATCATCTGGGAAGAACTCTTGAGTCCTGGCTTTCAGTCCTACTTCTCTGCAATATTTCTATCGGCTCTGTTATTTATTTATTTATTTTTTAATTCAATGCCAGGAGAAATAGAGGCACAGTGCAGGGATTAGACCCCAGTACACATGCTCCTAACCTCCAGTTGAGTCAGGCACACTCTTATTCACTCACCTCCTGATCCCACAGCTCATGCTTTCCTAGCTTCCCCATGGTCCAAGCTTCAGGGGCTGGCAAGGGCTCCAAGTGGCCGAAGCATGGGGTGCCGGCCTTGGGGAGGGGAAGTGGCTGCTTTTCCCTCATGTTGATCACCAGTTTGTTCCCTGCCACTGCTTCTAGTCTGGGCCCCACACCAGCTCTGGGCTCACCAGTCAGGGCTCAGCAGCAGCAGCTGAGCAGAAACTGCTTCTCAATGCTGAGGAAATTAGCCCCCCTTGCTTGCCACATTTTCACTGACTGGCTTTCTTGCCTGCAGCCCAGCCTCTGGCTTCTTTACTATTCCTTCCATCCAGGAAGAGCACACACCAACTGCAGGTGCTTCCTCAGCCTGACAAAGGGTTTTTAAACCTGAAAGCTTCCCAAGATATATTTCTCAAACTATTCAACTAGTCTAATAAAAGATATCAGATCTACTCAAAGAACCTTGCCTGCCTGTTCGTTAGACCAACATGGTTATAACCAGAAACCGAATTAATACACACAAGTGACACAAGTTTTGCTTTGAACAGTTTGAGATGTACTTTCACAAAAGCCCCTGCACCTATCTCCTTAAAACCTGGAAGGCTTCATACCCTCAGAAGGGGCTACCATCCCTGCTGCTTTCACCTTGCTCTGCCTTAACATAAACACACAACATGAGTTTTGCTTTCAACAGTTTGATGGACACTTTCACAGAAACGCCTGTATCTACCTCCTTCAAACTTGGCAAACAATACCCTCAGAAGGGTCTGTTGCCCCTGCTGTTTTCATCTAATTCTGCAAAAAAATGACAAAGTTAAAGGTATTTCAGTGAGTCCTGATTATAGGCTACACCCTGCACTACCAACTACACCCTGCACTACCTCACAGCCCCAATAACCTGTGACCATGAACTGCATACAACTTGTGCAGAAGGTCTAAAAAGAACAAACTTAAATTGCAGGTTTCAATTCAAGGCCTTCCTCTGCTGCAGGGCAGAAAAGAGCTGTGAGGCTAGGACGATCTCTAAGTGTGTAGCATGATGCATTGTATGATATGGTAGTGATCTAGTTGAGCTATCTAAATACTTTGCAAACTATTAGTGTTATTACTACCCCCATACCAACATTGGTGATTATCAGGAGGAGGATGGGGAAAAAAATACCGTCATAAATAAAAGTGACAAAAAACCCCAATAAAATTAACAATAAAAGAAAATTCAAATTAGAAAAAAAGAAAACATTTCTAATGTAGAAGAGAATGAAGTCTTGTGAGAAAAAAAAAAACAATAACCAAAGCAACATGTACATTTGCTATTTTTGTAGCCTCTGAATCAAGGCTGGATGGTATTCATGAAGGTATACTTCAGTTAAACATGAGATATTGGGCTCAGCAAAGGGATTATTGTGTTAGGCAGTAAAACACAGCTTTCATAAAAAGCTTGTATGAAAGATCAAAGGATTCCTTTTGATTTCCTTATCTGTGACTATGAACCTAGAGACTTAGAAACAAATTCAGTCTTCCAGGTTGCTTATGTCCCACCGAATGCATGGACAACACTAGAATGGAGTCAGTCAATGTCTGTGGATATTGTGCACCTACTTTGCACTCCATAACAGCTGCAACAACTGAGAACAGACCCTGCCACAGAGATCTCTTCAAACCTGTTTCACTTGCTTATTCCTGAGGATGTAAATGTAGGGGTTCAAACCCTAGGTCACAAATGTATAGAGAATGGAAATAATCTTCCTGGCATCTTCAGTGCCCCTCTGACCCAGGTGGATGCATATGAAAATGGCTCTGCCATACAATAACGAGACTACCATGAGGTGAGGGGAACAAATATAAAAGGCTTTCTTCCTACCCATGGAAGATGGGATCTGTGCAATGGTAGAAATGATGCAACCATATGACACACTGGTCACTGTGAAAGTGCCAACCATGGTGAATATGAATTCAGTCAAAATCATGACTTCAGTGAGAAGTGCCTCAGTGCAGGAGAGCTGGAACAAAGGAGCTCTATTATGAGTATTAGAAGTGGTTTATGACTTTGGGGGGACAGAACAGCACCAGGACAGTCATAAGAATAGGAGTAAAAAAGCAAGAGAAAACTCCCCACCCAGTATCCCAGCACCAGCTGCACACAACACCTGCTATTCATGATGGTGGGAGAATGCAAGGGCCAACAGCTGGCCACATAGTGGTGAAAAGACATCTAGGCTAAGTGTAAAAATATACAGGAGCCCAAGTAGAAAGACAATAATTAGATAAAACAACAGGGACGGAAATAGCTTTCTTTTCCATGAGGTGGCTGTAGAGAGTCTTGGGGATGAAAACGGACATGAAGCCAAGATCCAGAAGGGAGAAAATCTGGAGGAAGTAGTACATGGGGTTTGGAGACAGTGAACAACCAGGGTCATGGCAATGATGGAAAGGTTTCCCAGCAGGATCAAGAGGAAGATGATGAGAAGAACCACAAACAGGACCATCTCCAGTTGACTACCATTGGTTAAGCCCAGGAGCATGAACTCTGTCACTGTTGTATGGTTCAG
>NW_005842791.1:44991-51468 GCF_000455745.1 Alligator sinensis
CAGTTACTCCTAAACAAGAAAGAAGAAAGACATTAATGAAAACCTTTTCCTTAACCTAGAAATGTCATGTGAACGAAGATAGTATGTTTTCTATTGGTATATGCAACAAAAAGTATTGTCCCCACCCCACCCCTCGCCCCCTCCCTTTAAATAATATGGAAAAATGATAAAAATATTTCCTAGACAACCAGACACAAGCACATAAACAAGACAATCAGGCAGAAATTAGGGTAAGGTGGCACCTCAGAGACTAACTGATTCAGAGAGTCAGGAGATTTCCTAGGAACCTATGTAAAAAAAAACCCTCCAAACTTAATAGGCATGGAACAAATGGGATATTTAGCTTCCTAGCAAAGCTATTGTTTTAGGCAATCTGAAGGCACATGGAGGTGTTACTCCATCACAATACAATCCCTACAAATTCAGGAGATGGTTCTCAAATAAACTCCAGTTTCATTCTCTCTCCTCAGTTGGATGACCCACCTTCCATTAAACAAAGGCAGATTTTGCACAATAAAATGGTTTGATTCTTTTTTTTTTTTACTCCTTCAGATAATCAAACCATAGAGAAGTAGTATCTGGAAGGATCTCTACAGGTCATGTAGTCCAACCCCTGAAGCAGGATCCTGCCTTTCCAAACTGTCCTATATACATCCCTTGTCTAACCTATTAGAAAAACGACATGGTCATCCCCGACACAATCACAGGACATAATGCTCTAATCTGCCACAGGTAAAGCAGGAGGACCTTGGGAGCCAATGCCCTGTTTCTGCAAAGGTTTTTAAAATACTTGAGATGTCTAAGGAAGATGGCCATGCCCCCACTACAGAGGAAGGCAAACGTTCCCACAGGCCTTATCAATTTGACCATGGGATAAAATGCCTTCCTGACCCCAAATAGGATGATCAGTCTGACCCTAAGTGAAGGGACAGAACCCTCTAGTCAGGATCGCCAGGTTTAAGTCCCAGCAGTGGCACTGCTTTTTTGCCTCTCCGGCCCATGGCTGCCCCCATGATGCACTGCATGGGGCCAACCTGCACCGAGTACCATGGCAGAGCCCTCATGATCAGGAAAAAGGAGGACATGATTTCCAAATGCACATTTGGAGAGATGGTGGCCATAGGTGCTGTGCTCTGTCGTGACCCCAACACCATCAGATTAGGCCTCCCTAGGGATTTACATCAAAGCTAAACATCCCCTCAGCTCCATTCTGGATTACCCTGTATTTAGTATGTAGGTGACTACAGTGCATCTGAGCATGTTCAGAAGCATAAGCTTAGGCACTGAGCAGTCTTTGTGAGATGTAGTGTAAGCCCCAAATGAATTCAGGTGTCTATGAGTTTTTGAAGGCACTGAAATGCATGTGTATGTGTGTCTAATCTGGATCACTTTTTGAGAATTAGGAACAACATTTACATCTAATCCTGATTGTTCACTCAGTAATTGCTAACCATGGACAATCTGGAATTGTTGGTAGATTCATTTATTTTGCTAGGAAGAGGGGGAAAGTCTGTAGGAAATTTGGATGAATTAAGGTGCCCTGGTAAGAGATGGCATTTTGGTTAAGTGGAAAGAACAGGACACAGGATGCTGGGGTTAATTTTCTGCCTGCATCATAGGCAAGAATGACTTCTGGGTGTTTCATTTCATATCTGGACAGTTCTGGAAAACAGGAATAATGTTATTGCCCTCCCTCCTGGAGGGGCTTTTATAACTCCAACTATACCAGTGTCTTTCATGTAAATTGGAGTTATGATCATGTTAACTGTTTGTGTCTTGAAGATAACTGCAAGAAATCAAATTGACCACATTCATTGATTGGCAATATAAAGACCACAATCAATCAGTGACTTATAAAAAGTCACATTATCAACCCAGTGTGGTGGCTGCAATAAGGTGAAGCAACAGAACAAGTTTAACCTACAGAGTCACACACCTTTATTTTTACCCTCCTTGTTTCCCACACCTGTTCCCTTTTAATTGCATTAATTCACCTATTTCTCTAGCATCAAACATTGGAAGCAGACTGTAAAAACATCCATATGGCTTAGCCTTTCCTTTTTTCCCCCCTCCGCTTTTGGTATATCTAAAGTCATGATTCTGTAAAAAGTCAAGCGTTAGAAAATTTGCAAATGAAAATAGTTCAGTCACTTCTATTGCAGAAACTTTCTGAATAGATTTAATGAGAGATATAGGAAGGTATGAAAAGTAGTTACAGATCTAGTGCTCATTAGCATTAATTATAACATAAGCAAAAGATCTGGTTCCTGATAAGAATTTGTTGGCTTACCTATATATGTGCCTGGGTGATTCTATCCCCCACCACAGGCACTTCCAGCGCTGAAGTATGTGCATTAGGGAAATACAAGAAGAGCCAGTCTACATGGGATCCAAACAGTGCATTATTGGCAAAAAAATTGCAGTTCCATTTTTATGGAAATGTCACTTGGGTCCACTAAGGTGAAATAGGATTTAACCCAAATGCTTTAGTAGGTTCAGGATTTTCAATGGGTCTCCACTAGTGGTCCTCATAACTGCCACCTGGATCATCGATAGGAAACTCAAAACTTAGATATCTTTCTTAAATATAGTAAACTCTGTGACTTGTGTTATCTTTCTAGTTATGAGTGTAACAGTCGATAGTGCAATGGACTGATGCTGTCAGTTATGGCATCTGAATCCTGCATCAATAACTACAACAGCTAGGAATAAGAACACCATGAATGTGGTAATGAGGCATACAAATGTGGGAGACAAACAAGAAATAAAAGAAAGGAGGAATAATACATAAATTCAACTAAAGAAATAAAGCACAAAAACTATTGCTTGGGGGTAAAAAGAAAGTGTTTGAGTGCTAGGGTGGGAACTAAACAAGGACCTTATGAATTCTGTCTTGTTTGAAGTCTCCAAATCAAGACTAATATATTTGGGTCACTAGAGGGATAACTCCATTTTTCTGGTCAGACCCCAAGATCCAATGGTCCCTTTTGACCTCATGAACTATGAAGCTACTAATCTAGATGTGTTAAGGCAATGTCTATCCTGTCTATCACTCCTTCCTTACTCAAAACATAATAAAGCAAGGTATGAAGTCAGTCACTGTCTCTGTTCATTATCGGCCTGCTTATATTTCCGCAATGCACTAAGAAAATGCCCTACTAAAGAGATCCCTCAAAGCCTTTTTCACTTGGTTGTTCCTCAGTGTATAGATGTAAGGGTTGAAGAGTTGGGTCACTACTGAGTAGAGAAAAGACACAATCTTGTCAAAATCCCACCCACCTTTCTGAGATGGCCGAATGTACCTGAAAATTGCACTGCTGTACAGTATTGTGACTACCAAGAGGTGAGCAGAACAGGTAGAAAAGGCTTTCTTTCTGCCTGTGGAAGATGGGATGCGGAGGATGGTGGAGATGATATAGCTATAGGAAATGATGTTCACTATCAGAGTACCAGGTATGATCAATATCACTGAAGTCAAGAATATTAATTCAATGCGCTGAGTATCTGCACAGGAGAACTGAAGCAAGGGGGCTATATCACAGTAGAAGTGGTTCATGACATTGGGGCCACAGAATGGCAACTGGATAATCATAGCAGTAGGAGGAACCATCAAAAAAACAGCTGCCACCCAAGAGGCCACCACCAGCTGGATGCAAAATCTCACATTCATGATAGTGGAATAATGCAAGGGGCGGCAGATGGCCACGTAGCGATCAAAAGACATCATCGCCACATGGAAAAACACACAGGTACCTAAGTAGAAGAATGACAAAAACTGGATGAAACAAGCAGGGAGTGAAATGGCTTTCTTATTCAGTAGGAGGCTGTAGAGGGTCCTAGGCATGAAGGTGGAAGTGAAGTAGATCTCCAGAAGGGAGAAGTTCCGAAGGAAGAAATACATGGGGGTCTGGAGGTTACGGTCAACCAATGTGATGGTGATGACGGTGAGGTTTCCCAGCAGGATCAAAAGGAAGACAACGAGGAGAACCCCAAACAGGATGATTTGCAAATGTCGGTTGTTGGTCAGGCCCAACAAAATGAACTCCACCACTGAGGTATGGTTCATCTCTTCTGGATCATCTTAAAGAGAAGAAGAAAAGGGAAGGAAAGTTAGAATGAATGCCACGTTTGCTGGTATATTATAAGAATAAATACAGAAAACATCCTCAATGAGCACTCCAGAAGCCTTCAGAAAAAGTAGTCCAGAAGAATTAATCCTGACCACAACAGATAACTAGAAAAACAGATCATTCAGTGAAAAGCATGGATGCATGGCACTATAGAAAAAAAGGAAGGGAGAAAAGAAAGGAGGAAGACTGATTTGTGTCAGAATATTACCTCCATTTTAATCATCTCTTCCAACTAATTGGAACACTTTGGACACTAATGTGTTGGAGGTGTCAGCAGGGTGGATAAGTATTGTCAGAGCTTGATAGGGTAGGTAAGAAAGAATTCACTTCAATCACCTTCCTATCCCATTATACACATAGAGACCAGTACCCCATGCCATGCCCAATAATAATAACTAAGTATATTTTCCATAGCATTCTGCTAAGTCAATCAGCAAAAATGAAAACCCCGATGCCACTGAAAGTACCATCATTACTTTAAAGTCTTGATATCCCTAAGTGGTGAAAGTTATTCACAGCAGTTAGATTTCAAACTTTAAACAAAATGAAGTAAAATACAAATAAAAACAATATAAAATGAACATGTTTGGTATAACAATAAAACCACATGTTTGTAGAATGCAAGAATACATAAAAGCTAAATTTTGCAAGATCTGATCTGTTCTATTAACTCATTGCTTCTCAGCCAGGGGTCATGCTACCCTGGGCACCTTGAAATCCTTTCAAAGGTGCCACAAAATGCCACACAATTTTAGCATTGATAAGTGTACAAACATGATTCACAAGATAAACCCAGAGATTTCAAATAGGTATCCACATTATTAAAACATTCTGACCAGTTGTGGTCTGAGTTCTTTGTAGCAGACAAAATTCCTCTATTATGCTTTTGTAGTAAAAAACTGAGTGAAAACTAAAGGTTGGTATTTTCTGAGGGGTGCCTTGAGTCTAAGGGCACCTTGAGTCTGAAAAGGTTGAAAAACACTGCTTTAATTCTTGGGCACTTTGAAATATCTTTTTATTCCAAGTAGACCTAACCCCCTAACCTAAAGAGAGAGAGGACTGCTTTTACCCTCAGTGTTTCACTCTGTACAAAGGAACATGAATAGTTTGAACTGGAGAATGCCAGGGTACCATTGAAATATCAATTCTTTTTTCCACGTTTCATCAGGTTTCATAGTTGCACTCTGTTCCTCTATAATT
The DNA here is from genome assembly GCF_000455745.1 of Alligator sinensis. Classification (NCBI taxonomy): domain Eukaryota; kingdom Metazoa; phylum Chordata; order Crocodylia; family Alligatoridae; genus Alligator; species Alligator sinensis. Next base: position 50,322 of record NW_005842791.1, read on the forward strand.
AGCATCGCACAAAACACCAAGGGGTAAATCTTGCAGTTACATGAGTACGTTTGTGCCATGGAGGAAAGTGAAGGATTTGAACAACCATAAATTTTAGTACATTTAAAAGTGGAAGGAGAGCTGCTGCTTATAACAGCCCAGTGGCTGTTACTATCTCTGTCTGAAGGATCCTGTAGTGACCCATGATAGCCAACTCTTCCCATCTTTGATTGTGAATGATGGGGAGTTATAATGGAGTGGTTTGGTCACACTTGGTTTGCCACAATATTAGGTAGAAATAGGAGTTGCCTCTGAACAGCTGTGACACATCTCAATACATAAAGTGAAAAAGGAATTGGAAAGGGCGTATAGTGCCAGCATAGCTGTTAACCTTGTTACAGATCAGGTGTGGAGAAACAAATAGACAAAATCAACTGTGATAAATCCTGTTTCAGGCAGTCTGCAGTCAAATGCAAAAATGCTTCTATTACTGTACCTTGCCTACAAATTGAGAAGACTATGGACTGCATGGACCATGAAGCTGCATGGACTACAGCTTCATTCTCCAGTGCCAACCACCTGACTTTTCCTATACTTAAAAAGGGCCATAATCTGTGCAGCAAAGGTTTTACTTACTCACTGCTACATGACTCGCATCCAAAGAAGTTCAGAGCCAGTGAAGAGGCTTCTATTGACTCTATTTAGCACTGGATCAATGACAGGAAAAAAGCAAGGCCTATTCCCTGGTGCTTACAGATCCGAAGCCTGGACTGTTGAGGGTAGAAATATTTTCCCAGAAAAAGCAGCTGGGCTCTGCAACCTAAATACAAATCTGTCTCTGCTTAAGTTATCTTTTTTGCAATAGGTCCCCTGAATCCCACTGAACTCTTTCAGCCTCCTAAGATCTACTTTTTAAAAGCACATCTTTATACTTTGACTTCACACCACAAATAACCCCTTAATGCCTACAGCTGCTCATCCCAGAAAAAAATCTGACCTGACAGTTTGGCTAAGAGTTTAATTCATGATTGTATTATTTCTCATAGCCAGTTTTAGAAACCAAATCTGTAATTTCTTTCCCATAATGAAACAAGGAAGGATTTCATTGACCTACCTCTAAGGAGGATTCACAGAAGAAGAGCTGCAAAGTTCGTGCACCTCAGCAGGA
>NW_005842791.1:51499-84972 GCF_000455745.1 Alligator sinensis
GGACTACAGAGCTTCAAGGTTCCCTTCTTCACATCCATAACCTACTCACTTTTATCTTCTAATCCCACATCCATTGGTTCCCTCAAACTAAATTACAGTCTATCATTTAGAGTTTGAAAACTTTCCCGGTACTGGCACTACATTGGCTTGGTGCTACATGATACAGACCCCTAAAAGGGGACCTCACTTTCTCCGCCCACGGCCCCCAAAAATAACAACAATAACAGTGTAGCACTGTAATGCTTGCAAATCATTAACACTTTAAATTGTCAACTTAGAAATCCTGCCCTAAACCTCAATCAGCTCTAGTGATGGTCAAAACTTGTCAAACATATGGAACACTAACAAAACAACGTAAAACAATAGCCTACAGCTACTAAACAGACCTTCTCTATCTTAACTCTGTGGACTGATGCTTGCCTACAAAATTAACAGCTTTTAGTAATCCTCCTTACATAAAAAACCCCTCCTATTTAAGTTGTCATATATAGGAGTTTGAATGCGTGAGATCCATCTTTGGCACTGGTTCAGATGCTGTGAGACCAATTAGCTAAGAAGTTGGGCTGAGGACTCTTTTAAAAAAATCAGCTGTCATCCTGAAGTTTAGGGGAAAGGAAGGATGTTGTGAAAATCCTTTGCCCTACTAGCTAAAAAAACTTGCACAGACTGACTTCCCTTTCGGAGTACTGCTAAGGGAAAGCGCTTTGCAGTAGGATACTGGAGATATATTTTCAGTCCTTGGCTTTAAAATTGGCCGGCAAGGTATCACTATGTAAGTCATTTCCCTTCCTTGTACCTCAGTTTCCTGAACTGTAAAATGGAGTTCATGAAACTGACATCTTCAAAACAGTTTGAAGCAGTAGGCTCTTGGGACCTTGGACATTTCTCTGGAGAAGGAGCTATGTTCTGCATCCAAAAGGACTGTCCATCTCTGCTTAGTTGTTCTTTCCAGGAATGGGTCCTTTGCATCTCACCAGCTTCTTCCGTTCTCCACAGATTGTATTCTGGGCCCATTTCTGAATTGCTCTATGTTTCTACCACAACTGGACTGTCAAAGGAGGGTGATATGTGGGGCTGGGATGAAACAAGCAAGTCAAAGGGAGAGTGGCCCTGTGTGGTCAGTGGGAAAGGTCCCTGGGTCCAGGACTGGATTTTTGCTCCCAGTGGAGCATATACTTTCCCACTGTTTTCTGCCCATTTTACCCAACAACTCTTCAAAGCAAGTGATTACAGTGATTGAGCATTAAGGGAGGTCTGGGGAGAGGGCTAGATAATGCAAAATCTGGACAACGGCCAGCCAAACACAGCACTTACATAGGTAGGTAAGGGCCAGGTGAGTTTAGTATGTGAAACAGAATCTAATCCAGCTGTCTAATTAGTTAGGTACCGGTAGTTAGCAGGATACATAAATAAATAATAATAGACAGAGGTGTGAACAGACTGGTGGATGGACAATACGAAATAAAAAGAGAGAGAAAAACAAAGGAAAGAAAGAGAGAGAATTGCTTGCTCAAACTACTACTGCCATTTTTAATCATCAATACAATTGGCTTGGAGCAGTTTGGGGTGGGCTTCTATTTCCTTATAGTCATTCCAGTGACAATTTTTCAGTCATCCACCTGGCATGGAATTTAGGTGGTTTCAACCCCCTTTTGGTAAGAGTGTCATGCTGAGTCAGTGGGGGTCACACAGGGTCAGAAGAAATAACCAAGATCAGAGCCCAAGTGTAGGAGAGCCAGGAAGCTAGATGTGTCTGGGGAACTCATGGACCAGATATCTGGTTCTGACTGCCTATGTCTGCCTCAGTGCTCATTTGAGGAGGTAGCAGACTGGCTAAGGTCCCAGGTTCAAGGCTGCAGCCTGATATTAGCCATCCCTCTAGTGATATCACCTAGGGATGCTGGCCCAGGTTTTCTTTGGTGGGGGGGGGTCCTCATGAAATTTTTGTACCAGATCCAGGGTGAGGATATATTCCGTGTGCCCCCACAAGCATTCCCGCACCCTGTATCCAATCAACCAGATGACTTAGTTATCCTTGCCTCCACTTGACTCTAAAATGAGTCTAAAAGGGGAATACTGAGACATTGTGGGTCAGGATTCAGCGGGAGGTGGGGGCAGGGGAGAAGGACTTGGTAGTGGGGGTCTACTACAGATCTCCTCACCAGGATGACGAGCTAGACAAGGTATTCTCCAAGCAGCTTTCAGTTGCCATATAGGCGAGGGAGGCAGTGGTCATGGGGGACCTAAATTACCTGGATATCAGCTGGGAGGAACAGGTGGCCAAAACAAACCACTCAAGGAGGTTCTTATACTGTGTGCAGGACCCCCACCTAACCCAAATGGTGTCCAGTCCCACCAGGAGTAGTGCCCTGCTAGACCTGGTCTAGCAACAGGGGATGATCTCGTGGGGGACCTGTGGGTACACAGTAACTTGGGTGATAGTGACTACCACGTGTTGGAGTTCAATATCCAGTGAAGGGTGACAAAAATATCCAGTAATGCTAGAGTTTTAGACTTCAGAGGGACCAACTTTACTAAACTTAGGAACCTAGTTAGTGATGTACCGAACTCAAGAGCATCAAGCTAATGGGGGTCCAAGAAGGTTGGAAGTTTCTCAAGGGAGTGATCCTTGTAGCACAAAAGCAGTCTATCCACTTATGCAGGAAAGGGGCTAAGGGGATTAAAAAGCCCCCTTGGCTGAACAAGGAGCGTCAGGAAAGGCTGGGAGCAAAGAAAGAGATAAATAGGCAGTGGAACCAGGGGGCAGCTGCCAAGGAGGCATACAGCACCCTGGCACGCTATTGCAGGGAGTCAGTTAGGCAGGCTAAGGCAGGACTGGAGCTTAGACTGGCTACAACAATCAAGGACAATAAAAAGTCCCTCTACAGGTACATAGCGAGCAAAAAGAAGGTGCAGAGTAGCATAGGGCCCCTGCAGGACAAAACAGGTCAGTTGGTGGTTGATGCAGACAAAAAGGCAGAGCTCTTCAATGAGTTCTTCACTTCAGTATTCCTTAATACTGACCAAGACAATCCCCCCACCTTGAAAAGAGACAGATGTCCAAAAGGCACCAGACTGCCAAAGGTTAGTGCTGACTTAGTTAAGGAGCACTTGGAAGGGCTGGATGGGTACAAGTCAGCAGGCCCGGATGACCTCCATCCACAGGTGCTGAAGGAATTGGCCAGTGTCATTGCTGAGTCACTGGCACAGCTGTTTGAGCTCTCATGGTGCTCCAGCCAGGTTCCTGAGGACTGGAAAAAGGCCAACATGGTGCCCATTTTTAAGAAGGGGAGAAGGGGAGAAGGGAGGAGCTGGGTAACTTTAGGCCAGTCAATCTTACCTCTATCCCTGGGAAAATACTAGAAAAAATCATCAAAGAGTGTATTTGTGAAAGCCCAGCAGGAGAAACGATGCTGAACGGAAACCAGCATGGATTCATCACAGGTAGATCCTGCCTGACAAACCTTATAGCCTTTTAAGACCAGGTCACACACTGCCTTGACACAGGAGTGGAGGCCGATGTCATCTACCTGGATTTTAGGAAGGCCTTCAACACAGTTTCACATCTTATTCTCATAGGGAAGCTAATGGTCTATGGAGTGGATGCCTACACAGTCAGGTGGGTGGCTAACTGGCTTAGGGACCGCACCCAGAGAGCGGTGGTTGATGGGTCATTTTCAACCTGGAAGGCAGTGGGCAGTGGGGTCCCGCAGGGTTCAGTCCTTGGGCTGGTGTTATTTAATATCTTCATCAGTGATTTGGATGAGGGTGCGTTGAGTGCCCTCTCCAATTTCTCAGATGATACCAAATTAAAGGGCAAAGTTTATACACCAGAGGGCAGGGAGCAGTTACAGGCTGACCTGGACCAGTTGGATCAATGGGCAGAACGTAATAGGATGCAATTCAACAAAGATAAATGTAAGGTGCTCCACCTGGGAAGGAGGAACACCCAGCACATCTACAGGTTGGGAGATGTCCTCCTCAGCAGCTCAGAGGCTGAGAGAGATTGTGGCGTCATAGTTAACTCCAAGATGAACATGAGCCGGCAGTGCAACGAGGCCATCAACAAAGCTAATCGCACCTTGTCATGTATTAGCAGATGCATGACCAACAGATCGAGGGAAGTGATGCTCCCCCTCTATGCAGCACTAGTCAGGCCACAGTTGGAGTACTGTGTCCAGTTTTGGGCACTGCACTTCAAGAGGGACACGGAGGATCTGGAAAGGGTTCAGAGGAGGGTCACCTGCATGATTAGTAGTCTCCATGAAAGACCCTACAAGGAGAGGTTGAGAGATCTGGATCTCTTCAGCCTATACAAAAGATGGCTGAGAGGTGACCTTGTAGCTGCCTATAAATTTATCAGGGGAGGACAGCAGGGAATTGGGGATACGCTGTTTACCAGAGCGCCTCAGGGAGTAACTAGGAATAATGGGGGCAGACTAGTGAAGAGTAGATTTAGGTTAGACATTAGGAAGACATTTTTCACAATAAGGGTGGCCAGAGTCTGGAATGGGCTTCCAAGAGAGGTGGTGCTGTCACCTAACTTGGAGGTCTTCAAGAGGAGACTTGACAATCACCTGGCTGGGGTCGTCTGACCTCGGTCCTCTTTCCTGCCAGGAGGAGGGGTTGTCGGACACGATGATCCATTGGGTCCCTTCCAACTCTATAATCTATGAACCTATGACTCTTGGACTAAGTATTTTTCTGAATACTTCTGAACCATTATGGTGGTGAAGGAGGTTGCGATCAATGCAGGAGAGAGCTTTCTCTGTAGGGTTTAAACAGGAATAGGTGAAATACCAGATGGATTTTTAGACTTGCTGGGAGTTGCAGTTTGAATATGACTGGATTAATTTCTCAGGTAATATGGAAGGGGTTGATGTACCTGTGATCACATTTCTGTGAGAGCCAGTGGGTGTGGAGGTGTTCTGTCAACAGCCATACCTTTTAACCTACTGAGTAAGCAGGCTCTGCTGATGATGTTTGTCCATGTGTCATATGTATGATTATTTTGCCGTTTCTGGATGGACTTTTAGTTCTTTTTAGACATCCTGCACAGCTTGTACGCAGTCCCTTTCCCCCCCACCCCCCACCCCAGCCTGTCCCTCACGCCCTGACACCTCCATTTCCATTTTCGCTGCCTGGCTTTCCTGGCTGCACTGCGTGCCAGGCCAGCCTCCGGCTTCTTTACTATTCCTGTCACCCAGGATCAACTGCGGGTACTTCCTCAGCCTGACAAAGGGGTTTTCAACCCTAAAGCTTCCAAAGATACATTTTTTAAGTACTCCTTTTTTTTCATAATACACATATAGACATAAAAACACAAGATAAGCCATCACACACCATGAGTAACATCATATGTCCAACCCAACACAACACAACATCTTCACTTCTTGCTGTCAATTCCTTTATAAAATGACAGGTTCTGTAACAGTTCTGTTTGGGTACCTTTGATGCTGCTGATGATGCTACTGGTGTTGAGCCAGCTAAATTATTGTACCTGTTGTCACACCTGCAAGTTTCACCCAAATCAGAGATAAAACAACAAAGTTATAGATATTTAATTGATCCCCCATTATAGCCTATGGTCAGATCTCCAAGGCAGCTCCAAAGCTTCAGTTCCTCTTTGGCCGGACCAAAGCAGCAAACTGATCTGGAGGTCAGATCACTGACATATGAAGTGTCTGGATCTGAAGCTGGATTGAATACCTGCCTACTTGCAGAGGCCTAAGTGATACGTACTTGAGAGGTGGGAATGGATGCTGAGCAGGTGCAAGGCCTCACATCAAAAATCAGGAAGCTAGTACCTGTGGTTGGAGTTTATGAAGTCCAAGAAAAAATGAAAGTGAACCACATGATCTAGTCCTAGTTGGGCAGTGGCTTTGGCCAACAGCAGACCTGCACATTGGATAAAGTAAGCCATTTTGGTTAATTTATCCATGATCATCAGGATCATGGAATACCCATTAGATTTGGGCATCTCTACAGTAAAGTCTAGTGAAATAGAGGACCAGGACCAGGGAGCAACAGGAAAAGGGTGAAGTAAGTCAAAAGGTTTCTGTGTGGCTCCTTTAGTGTGAGCACAAAGTTTTCATAGATTTCATAGATTCCTAGGGTCGGAAGAACCTATTAGATCATTGAGTCTGACCCCTTTCCCTGGGCAGGAAAGAGTAGAGCTGGGGTTAAGTGATCTCACCTAGGTCTAATCTCCTCTTGAACACCTCCAGTGTAGGGGAAAGCACCACCTTCCTTGTAAATACATTGCATATTTTGGCAAAACTCCCTCTTCCTGATGTTCGATCTAAATCTACTCTCCTTCAGTTTATGGCCATTGTTTCTAGTAACACTGAGGGGTGCCCTGGTAAACGGAGTATCCCCTATTCCCTGCTGACCCCCCTCCTGAGTTTGTAGATAGCCACAAGATCACCTCTCAACTTTCTCTCGTGGAGGCTGAAGAGATTCAGGTCCCGCAGTCTGTCTTCATAGGATCTTACCTGCAGGCCCTCCACCATATGAGTAGTCCTCCTCTCAACCCTTTCCAGGTTATTCACATCCCTCTTGAAGTGTGGTGCCCAAAATTGGATGCTGGATCACAGCTGGATCAAAGCTAAGTGCAGTTAGCTTTGCTGATGACTTCATCACACTGATGACTCATGTTCATCTTGGAGTCCACTAGGACTCCGAGATCCCTTTCCGCTTCCGTGCTACCAAGCAGGTCATTTCCTAGGCAGTAGGTGTACTAGACATTTTTCCTTTCTAGGTGCAGCACTTTGCATTTCTCCTTGTTAAATTGCATTCTATTGTTTTCTACAGGTCTGCCTGTATTTGTTCCCTGCCCTCTGGTGTTTCATGATGCAAAGACAATAAGATGAACAAAGATGCAAAGACAATAATAAGAAAAGACCACAAGATGAACATGAGCCTTCAGTGTTATGTTGCAGGTAATAAAGCAAGCAAAATGCTGGCTTGCATCCATAGATGCTTCTCCAGCAAATCCCAGGATGTCATTCTCCCATTTTACTCAGCCTTGGTGAGGCCACAGCTGGAGTACCGCACCTAGTTTTTGGCTCCACAATTCAAAAAGGATGCGGAGAAGCTTAAGAGGGTGCAAAGGAGAGCCACGTGCATGATCAGAGGTCAGGATAACAGACTTTATGATGAGAGGCTGAGAGCCATGGGACTCTTCAGCCTGGAAAAACGCAGGCTCAGGGGGGACCTGTTGGCCACCTATAAGTCTATCAGGGGTGCTCACCAGGATCTGGGGGAATGTCTGTTCAGCAGAGCACCCTGAGGGATGACAAGGTCAAATGGTCACAAACTCCTCTATGACCGTTACAGGCTGGACATAAGGAAGAACTTCTTTACTGTCTGAGCACCCAAGGTTTGGAATAGACTGCTGCTGGAGGTGGTTCAAGGACCCACTTTAAACACCCTCAAAAGACAATTGAATGTTTATCTTGCTGGGATCCTATGATCCCTGCTTACTTCCTGCCACTGGGCCAGGGGGCTGGACTCGATGATCTTCTGAGGTCCCTTCCAGCCCTAATGTCTCTGAATCTATGAATACATCCCGTAGAATAAAGTTCCAAATCATTCATTTCAGCATATACATAAGAAGGGCTCTGTGAAAATAAATATAGGAATATTTAAGCAAACATTCCCTTATCCAACAGAGGAATATAAGCATGAGAGATGTGTTCAGGTGTTGGTTACAAGCAATCTAGATCTGAAAACATGTCATGTTGATGGGGTTTCCAAAAGCTGAAGTGCCCTATAGCCATTGAATTTCTGTGGGCCCTTTCTTTTTTAGAAAGCTGAAATGTCACCAAGACCAGAAAAGTCAACAGTTGAGGCTCAATCAATATTCTGCTCTCCTCATAACAGGAGCACCTCTCTTTCCTTTCACAATGGTACACCACAGAGAAGAAATTATAAAGAAGCACATTAGCTCTCAGAATAATCACATCTAGGACCCAGGTGATTCAGCTTCTAGAGATCGCAGGTCTTGAACCCAGACCTCTAACAGATACAGGTCAATGCATTTTCACCATGCTGCCACTGGAGACTTGACTGAAAAACAGCCCCAGCTCAGCTTTGATCTTCCTACGGAGGTGGGCGAAGTGTCCCAATAGAGGACCAGGTGACCTGGGTGGACCAATAGGAGGCCTGTGGCCTAATTGGAGGCCTATAAAACCCTTCTACGTGGTAGAAGGACTTTTCCCACCACTGTCAGGGTTGAGTAAAGTGTTGGTGGCTAAACCTAGTGGCTTGTCCCAGGAGATTTGCAATGTAATTAAAGGGTAGAAAACAATAAGGAGAATATGTAGGAGAAAAGGCAAGAATAATCTGAGATAATTGGGGTCAGCACAATGAGCATGGTCTTCTGTAGAGGATAAGGGGAGAGAGTTGGGAGAATTTGGAGAAGCACTCTGGGGTGATCTTGTAACTATTTGGGGCACTCTTCCTCATAGGCAATGCATGGCGGGGGCACATGTCCACCCTGACAGGGCCACCACTGCTGCTGTCGCCGGCAGCACCTGCGGAAGCTTGTCAGCTCTGCCCCCATCCTTGATGCTGATGGTGGCACCTGAGGGAGCTCGTCAGCTCTGGCCCCACCACCAGCGCTGATGGCGGCACCTGCGGGTGCCCCCCCAGACTTGGGAGGCACCAGTCACCCATGCTTTTCCCAAACAATGCTAGCTGAGATCTCGGACCATGTGTGGGCCAGGTGTGAGTGGGAGTTAATATCTGGTTGGCACATGAAACCTGAAGAAAATGAAGACAAATTTAACCTAGATTAAATGAGTTATAAGGGAATCCATTGAAGGAGTTCAAAGAAGTAGTTCTGAATGCTAAGGTGACTTGAAGAGAAGTTTTTGGCAGCAAAGACTACAGTAGGGCCAGGCTCTCTCATTCAGTGCCACTGTAATTTTAAAATGTCCCCTTGTATAGTCAAAACCAACCATTTTTTTGGCATTTGACCTCACTAATGATTAGGTCAGCAGGTATCAATTTCTTAGGCAACCCTCAGAAAATGTTAGTTCTTAGTTTTTACTCCGTTTTTGATGAAAGGAAATGAATAGACCAATTCTTCTCGGTCAGAGAACTCAGAAAGGCTCTGACAGGTCAACATGTTTTGAACACTTTGAATTTCTGGGTTTATCTTGCGAGTCATATTTGCACACCTAACAGTGTTAATGCTATGTAGCACACTGCAACGCCCCTGAAAGTTTCTTAAAGCACCCCATGGTCCTCTGGGACCCTGTTACAGAATCACTGGATAGAGAGTAAACTTTCTAAAGGGCAATCTCTTTGATTTGTGTGTAGTAGACATTGAGTAGTGGAAATGGTTGGGAAGAGATTTACCATATCCTATGGACAAGAACATTACCATTTTGTATCAGTCCGAGATGTCCAAATTAAAGGTTACAGCACACCTGTCTGACCTAAGAGACTCCCATTTAATTGAAAAGTGAAGCACAGCCTCAGCTAGCATTGAATTGATGCAGTACAAGAAAAAAGACATTCTTAAAACACTTGGGAAGGAAAGGTTTAGGTGACCTTTGGACCCTGGAAGTTGACTCCTTCGGTCTTCCATGTGTGCTATTGAAAAATGTTTCCTTATTACTTTTGTATTTCTGTAGTTTCAGGCTAGCTGTTATTTCTAAGGTTTTATTGCCTTCTCAGGGGGTCTATAGCAATGCAAAAGCAGGACAGGCAAAGACTGCAGACATTCTCTTTCAAGATCTGTGGTTCAATGGTGTTCCCTCTCACTCATACCAGACAATTAAATCACAGTCCATCTCCCAATAGAAATGCGTGTGCTAGTTTATTTAATTATGAATAACTTTTGACAGTGCAGTTGACCCAATAGCTTCTGTGATAAAGCATAAAGAAGAGAGGTCTAACAGGAGAAAAACCATCTTAAAAATAGCCGTGGTTCTAATTATACATGATAAATTCACTCATGATGAGGTTCAAATGCCCCCTAGCAGGATTTTGAACAAATGGTTCTTAATCTCAGATGATATATACAAGTGCTACAGGAAAAATATACTGCCGGTACTAATATTTTAACTATGACTACTTCTATTGCTACTTGTGGCATCATGATGATAGAAAAATAATACATTATAATTACCACTATCGCTAAGAGAAAGGGTGGCAACTTGAGGACACACTTAACAGCCTGAATAGGGAGACCAGAAGGGTGGCTATCTGACAAATAGTATGGTGAATTAGGAAAAGGGAATGCTAGAAATATAAAAGAAAAAAACAACATTTCTAAAATATAAGAAGCATAGGCATTTGGCAGGGGTGAAGGGGGTATTCCAAATAATCTTGTGAATCCTTCACCTGAAACAAATAGAGACTGGCATTTATTTTTAAATCAGAAATGTGCTACTGGGCTCAGAAAGACATTACTGCATGTGGTTCTGCAAGGCCTGTATCATGGGATCAAAAGCCTGGTGTTTGCTTCATGCCTTGTAATCTCTGGATACAAAAATCAAAATGTAGTCAGGCAAAATCAAGTCTTTGTATCACTTCTGCCCCATGGGGTGCACTGCATGCAATGCCTGGTGTGATGTCAGTGAAGAGCTGTGTTCATTATGTGCCTTTCTGGTTACCTCAACAACCCCAATTTCAGAGAAAATGCGGCCCCAGTGATCTCTTAGGGCTTGTTTGACTTGCTTGTTCCTGAGCGTGTAGATGTAGGGGTTGAAGAGCTGGGTCACCACGCAGTAGAGAAAGGAAACATTTTTGTCAAAATCCTGGCCCCCTCTCTGAGTTGGCCTGATGTACCTGAAGATGGAGCTGCAGTACAGTATTATAACTACCATGAGGTGAGAGGAGCAGGTAGAAAAGGCTTTCTTCCTGCGGCAAGAAGAGGGGATGCACAAAATGGTTGAAATGATGCAAATATAGGAGAAAATGGTTGCTGTTAAAGTCCCCATTAAGATGATTACAACTGCAACTAACATCATGACTTCAATGAAGGACGTGTCCGCACACGAGAGCTCAAGCAAGGGGGCAGTGTCACAGTAGAAGTGGTTTATGACATTTGGGCCACAAAAGGGCAACTGGACAATCTTAATGGTGGGAGGAAAAATCAAGAGCAACCCTGCCACCCAACAACCCAGCACCAGCTGGACACAAGACCTGCTGTTCATGAGAGAAGAGTAATGCAGGGGGCGGCAGATGGCCACGTAGCGGTCAAAGGACATCATTGCCACATGGAAAAAAACACAGGTGCCCAAATAGAAGAATAGCAACAACTGCAAGAAACAACCAGGGAGGGATATGCCTTTGCTCCCTGTTAGGAGGCTGTAAAGGGCCCTGGGCATGAATGTGGAGGTGAAGGAAATCTCCACAAGGGAGAAATTCCGGAGAAAAAAGTACATGGGGGCTTGGAGGCGGTGGTCAACCAAGGTGATGCTGATGACAACGAGGTTTCCCAGCAGGATGAGGAGGAAGATGATGAGGAGAACGGTGAACAGGATCATCTCTAAATTCCTGTCACTGGTCAGTCCTAACAAAATGAACTCCTCGACTGCAGTACGGTTCATCACTTCCAGCTCACCTTAAAGAAATCCATGCAAATCTATTTGAAAAACTAGAAGCAGTCATGCGGCTTGTGTCTGTAGATAGGTCACGAAAACCAGATCTATAAATAAGAATCAAGTGTCTGGAGACAGGTTGCGAGAATAAGCAGGCTTGGATGTCCTACATGTAATCTTTGTACCATAAACCTTTGACCAAAGAGTTTTTAAAAGAAAATCACTTCAGGGCACCTGCAACTAAGCCCATGGACCACAATAAAGAGAGAGGTACACAAAAAAGGGCACAGATAATTGCTACTGAGAGAAGCATGTGTGGATGCTTAGTTATATTGCAGAGAGACAGAAAGCCGTATTAAGCATAAAACTTTGAAAACATGCTCCATTTTGACTGCCTCTATAAATGGACTGGAAATTTTCAAACTGTAGACTTCCCAGACAACATTAATAAGTATTTTATTCTCTGCTTCAACCAATTTTTAATAGAAACAATGTTTCCTATAAAACTTCACCACATTCCTAATCAGGTCATCTGACAGTAATGATAATTAAGGAGGTAAAGATCAAGCCAACAGGGCTGTAGCTCAGGTGTGATGAGCACTGCTTTAGAAGGGATCAAGTCCTGTACTCTAAGCTCTGTCCATCGGCTTTTCTGTATGTAACATTTCATGTTCACTGGAGCCTTAATAACAGGTGAGTTTCCACCCAAATCTGGTGCCAGGGGCAAGGAGCAGATACTGGGACCCCTGCTTTACAGGGAATTGTTGGTCCAATAAAAATTATCACAAAAAAACCTTTTCTCTCATATATGTCCGTCACAGACCATCATGGTTACACAAGCACTCCAGGCCAATGACAATCCATTTCTGCCAGAGGTGGAAGTGAGATCCCAAAGAGGCAGATACACCAAAATTTATATTTAGACAGTTTATAGAAGTGCCACTTATGTGGATCAAATTAAACTGGGATTTGGCCTATTTTTTGTCTCATTCCACCAAAATAATTCAAGGCGATCAAGGCATTTATGCAAATTCCTCAATTATTCTCATGACTTAATGTCCCAAACAAGGGAAGGGTTGGTATTAATTTTAATACAGTTACATTTATGGCTCATGTTAAAAAGGAAAAATCAGCTGAAAAACATTATACAACAGAAACAACAGCAGAATATAATATAGAGTGCTTACAGAGTATGAGGATGATGAGTGACCTTCTTCGAAGGGAGATAAGTAACTAACACACTTTCAAGTCTTTAAAACCTTTCTAGGACAACTGCACATCAAGCAGCTTGGATAACTAAATGGAGAAACACAGAGACGTACAGGAAAAAAGAAAGAGAAGTAAAATGATGTCACAAAATATATCCTCATTTCTGAACAGCTCTAGAAATAAACTTCTGCCTTACTTTCCATGCTCTACATCTCCTAGTTTTTAATCACCACTTCTTACTCTGTGCCACAAGTAGCTTAATTCCCAGGGACACCCATATAAATTCATATCTGCCGTAAATTTGGATTTTAACATTTCTTGCAGCAATCTTTAAATAACTTGACACACAACTACCCCAAAATAAAACAAACCCACCACCGATTTCCCAGCTATCCATAATGAGGATTTGTAGAACAACAGCAACAGTGTTCTTTCTTCTCAGCTGACATCAAAATTCAGCAGATACATTTCTTGTAGAAGTATTCCTACATCACATGTATCCACGCATCTCACAGCTAGCATGTACTACATATATTAGTAGGAACAGTACCCGAGGTGTCCTTCCCTCCACATCCCGTAACTTCCTCACTGTTATCTTCTGCTCCTCAGTCTGACTCTCACCTGAACAGGATCAGAAAAATCTGAATGAATATAAAACTCAGAAATTTGGGGAGGAGGGAGAATGTTGGTGGATTATGATAGGACCCCAAGTTTCGCTGCACTAGTAAAACCCTTGCAGTAATTCTGAGAAATGGCAATTTGATCAGGTTATAAACACTTGAAGCATCACCCCTTAAGCCTCAGTCACAGCATGTGATGGTGGAAAGAAAAAAATACAGGGAACACTAAGCAAGCAATAGACATTCTCCACACATGCCCCTTCTCCCAGATGTTACCTTATGAAAATGTTCTCATTAAGTGTGTGGGTCAGTGCCTTGCTACAGAACAAAACCACCTAGATGGCTTTGCCCCAAACAAATACCCCTCCTTCCTTTATCAGGTACTCCTTTATAAGTGTTGTGATATGGAAGCTCTTTCTCCCCCCATTTGCTATGACCCCAGAGACTGATTAGCAACCAAGATTTCCTGGAGATTTTTGCAATAAAGTAAATTAAAGCCACTGTGATTTCCCCTTCAGAAAGCTTGGGAAACAGGCAAGACTTTTAAAAACTTTTTTCTCCCCTTATTATTTCAGAAAACATTTGCCAAAATTTTTTCTGAGTAAGGCGAATGGGATTGTTCATTAATTTGCCTGAATGATCTGGGTTTCATACCTGGCTCTCTCACTGGGTTGCTCAGTGACAGCCTCTTCTGTCTCCATATCCAACATCTACAGACTTGAGTTTAGTCACAAAAGTGCTCTCTATCCTCCTTCGTGGTTGCCTTCTCATCCTCATCTAGAGAAACTCTGTCCTGGGAGGAATAAAACATACAGGAAAGTCCTGCCTTCTTGGGGTTGTAATTTTCAGGGCTGTGGCACCAGATCCATGCAGGCCTCACAATTAGAAGAGATCAACCACCAGCCCCACAATACATCTCCACAAATGATTGTACTTCATTTTGGTATCAACTTTTCTAGTGACTAAAGTGCTGACTTAGAGTTAATCCCTGACAGGAGACTGAGGGAGTTGGGAATTGGGAGAAGATCCCTCAGTTAGGAAGCAGCTGGTTAGTAGTGCTGTGCAAAGCTTCAGGTGCTGATTCGACTTGGAGGAGATTCAGCCCAATTCAACAGCCGAATCTCTGAATCTGAATCAAATCAGGAGAACAATGAAAAGGTCCAAATTGATTCACAAAAGATTCGGAGAGTTTTGGTGATTTGGGCAGTCCCTACTCGCTACAGCAGGGAGCTGGGCTCAGACTTCATGCTGGTAAGTAGGGGACGGAGGAGGCGAGGCATAACAGAGCCCCCGCATTCAGCAGGGGGAAGTGGGGGGCAGCGGGGATCACCTTGCAGCAGTCGGTGGGTGGGGACTTTTTTTTTTCAAATAGCCAGGAGCTGGGGCCAGGGGAGGGCTGGAAGAATAGGCAGGGGTGGGGCCTGTGTGATTTGGAGATTCGGCTGATTTGGCAGCAGCCAAATCTCTGAAACAGATTCAGCCGAATCAATTCAGGACAGTGATTTGAATCACTAAATCGAATCGCTGTCTCCCGAATTGGCTGAATCTAAATCTGAAGCGAATACTAGCCGCTTCACACAGATCTATTTACTAGCTAACTAACAGGAGGTAAAGGGTGTGCAGAAATTGCCTACTGCTCCACAAATAAAATGAATTCATTTATATGTCTGTGTTTCCTGAAATGGGTGATCACACACTTTCTGAATGCACAAGGGTGTGAGATGTGTTGGTTACAGGAGGTAGCCTTGTTTCCCTGTGCAAATGCAAAACCGAGGTGACTATGAGGGCAGATCCCTCAGTCACTGGCCAGAGCCCCAAATTGACTGTTGCTGCAAGCCTAACAAATGCCCTGATGGTTGGGAACTGGTAACAGGGTGGCAGGTGGGCATAGCGTAGGACAGATGGATCTCCTTTACTTAGCAGCTCTCAGGGTGAGAGCTCATAATAGAGGTATGACCAGAGGAGGGATGAGTGGGGTTGCAAGGAGGCATTATGTCTGGAGGCAGGACCCAACATTGGTGAACTCATGACAGCTGTCGCTGACTACTATCATATGTATAATGGTACATGTGATGCCTGCTCATAAAGACATGGAGGGGCACCAAGAGAGTGAAAAGGGTGGGGTAGGACACTTTCCTGCCCTGCAGCAGGCCAAAGAGGTCGCACCTGGAACATACCCCTTGCCAGTCCTGCAGTATGCAGACCCAGTCACTCAGCACCTCGAAATGGCACAGGATGCCAGTGTACATGCCCCTAATCCAGCTGCAGGGTCTGAGCCAGGGGAAGTGGTTGTCTCCTGCTGGCAGTACATCAAGGCTGAATGCCCACCACCATGAGGTGTAAGGGCATTTCCTGGTCTGCTATCTGGCTTACCCTCACCCAGACATCCCTCAAGAGTCCCACCCAGCTGCCTAGCCAGCTGTTGAGGGACCCTGAGGGCTCTGTTTGGTTGGTTCCCCTCTGCTCCCCATTCCAGCTGCTGACTGCAAGTGTCCCTACCCCAGTGGTTGGGAACCAGTGGATTGAGATCCACTGGTAGATCTTGGAGCCTCTCGCAGTAGATCTCGGAGCCTCTTGGAGCCAATCCAAGGCTGGGGTTGGGGGGCTGAGTGCGCGCGTGCATGCACATGTGTGACCCATCCCAGAAGGTCAGTCTGTGGGGGAGGGAAAAAGTAAGGGCTAAATTAAGGCCCCCGCAGTGAGGGACAGTGCCAGAGAGGCTGGAGCAGGGGGAAGTTGAGTGGGGCCCCAGCCAGATGGAATTTACCTGCTGGGGAGGTGCAGCCCTGAATACTTTTTCTCCCTCTGCCTCGATCTGCCCCCCACTTCCCTCCCCACAGACTTACCTGCTGAAGGGGAGGGGTGTGGCAGCGGCTCCACATGGTAGATCTTGGTTTGCTTTTAAATGCCAAAGGTGATCTCCTTCTTTGAAAGGTTAGAGACCACTGCCCTAGCATATTTCTGCCCTCCACTGGGACCCTTGTATTCCCTAGGCTTTTCCTTCACTCACCAGTCTCTGCTGCTATTGCTCCTGTCCTCTACCTAGTTCCCTGCCCTGTTTGGAGTACAGACCCATAACCACCATCACATTGTATGCCATCTATGCCATCTATGCATACTGCCTGCTGCTGACCCTTCAGCTGCCAACACAAGACCCTGAGAGACATGGAAACTTGTCATGACTTTGGTTCATTTACAAACACAGGCCTAAACCATACACTATCCCTATGAAACAATAAAAATCAATGCAAAAATAACAACAATACAATATACAACAGTCAGAATCAATACAAACCTAATAATAATACAATATAAAACAGTGGATATCCAAAACCAAAAACTTGCTACCAAAATAAAAATGTTTAAAGCTTACCCTAAGTCTCAGATCACTTATACTTATCTATAGGGAAAAGAGAGGGTGAGAAAAGGTCAGAAATGTTTGGGGAAGGGGAGGGAATGCATTTTAAAATAAATCTAAAAAAAAAAAGAAAAAACTGGGGGGTTTTCGCTACACACACACAGTCACACAGTGAGGGTGCACCTTAACACACAGGCTGGAGGAGAAGCTCCGGCAGGAGAGAAAAGAAAGGCTCTTCCACAGTTTGGCTGCCTGAGATGCTTCTGGTCCTACTGTGCTGCTGCTCACTAAGTTATTTTATACTTGTTGTCATTTAAAGTGGTGGACCAGGCTGAGGCTTTAGGGGTGGAGGAGACCTCATTGGGGCACACTACCATGTCATGTAGATGCCCCAGTGCCAGTGAGGGCATGCCTTAACACACACACAGTGTCACCCACCCATGTCACGAGTTTTGTTTCTCTGTATTCTAGCTCACTTTTCTGAAGTAAGAAAATGGTTTTACCAATCTGGTTCTGTCCCTTGGATTTCCATCACTATGTTCCTTTGAATGCTGAACAGAATGACGCCTAAACCCCTTTACATATCCATTTATGAATCCCATGGCTATGGCCATGAAGAATACCCGGAGTTTAACCCTCATTTCTTGAGCCCTCCTCCAGGATTTGACCCCAAAGCCACCTTTCTTCCCAAGGCACTTGATTGTAGCCAGGTTTCTTGCTGCTTTTCCAAGTTCTGCCATGAAAAGAAAGGAAAGGGGAAATGGTGACCAAACTCATCTTTTTGTCCATGATGAGAAAAGAAACTGAACTTGGTGCTATCCTGTCCCAAACTTTCTGAGGGAAAAAAGAACAGAAGTGTTTACTTAGATCATCTTCCAGAGGGATAATTAACTAATTAGTCTCAGGGGTCTGAGCATGGCAGAGACACAAGAATCCCATGCACCAGAACTTTTATAAATGAGAAGTAAAAAAAAAAGGATGGATGATTTGGCCATAGGGATGTCCCTCTGTTCTGCTATATTCAATGCTCGTTTTATTTCTTTATATTGTGTTTTCACTGTATTTCAGGCTTTCCCTCACCAGTGAGATGCTGAAGATTGGGGCATTGTTTCTGGGATGTCAGTTTGAAGTGATTATGTTTTGAAGAATCTCGAGGAGAGACTTGTTCATGTTGCAGATCATTGTTTCTCTTGCAGTTCCAATTAGCGCTTCATTTTAAAGTCTGGAAATCACCCTCTCAGGAAGATCTGATTGCTACTCCTCTCTCTATTTCTGCGTGTAAAATGAGACAAAAAACAAAAGGAAAAAAGACCGTGATAGAGATGCATAAGGAAGGGAAGGCTAAAATGGGAATGAGAAGATTTTCAGAACTGCGATAAGCAGTCTGAAGAAGCAGTGAGCAGGCAGATGGACTAGATGATCTTGTGAAATCCCTTCCAGCTCTACTTTCCTATGCTGTAAGTAGGGCACTGGGGCACCTTTCCAGATTTTTTTTGTTTTTAAGGGCATGACACGAGTAAGGTTTTCTCACCTGAGAGACAGAAACCCATTCCTATAGGAAACCTTGAAAGTAACAGTTAAGAAAAAAAAAGAATCCAGCATCCAAAGCGGACTGGGAGGAACCCCATGATTGCTTGTTCCTACCCTACATTGTAGATTACCGAGGTCAGGCTCAGGATGGCTAGTAATGAGGATCATGGTACCATCCTGTCCTGTGGAATTAATATCTGGGAGAAATATGGTGAGAGGCAGACTTTTATGAGGAGGGGAGGGTTTGCAGAGATGCATGGAAAGAACTGAAGCTGTTCTACATCCTGTTTGCAGATTGGACATTTAAGAAACATCTGTGTCTTGGTCCCTATACAACGTTACATTTGTAAGTAGTACTATTGCTTTGTGGCACTGAATCAAGTTGGCTGGGTTCAATAGGAGTCTCTATCTTCATTTTCACCTCCTTTGGGTCACTCTTATAACACTGCCCCTCAGACACTGAAGTGAGCCAGCCAATATATGTTCTCACTTAATGCATTGAAGGCAGTCAGTGCCGGGGGGAAACTGGAAGAAGCCAGGAATCATGCAAGGGAAATCATCCAAACCTGAAACTCATCAACATTGACATACCAGACATCCACCCAAGTGTACCAAGAGTTTAAAATAAATCTGAAAACCTCTCTCTCAAATGACAGTTACCTAAGGTACATTTCTCCATCACAGACTTCAGTACAGTACACAAGTAGCCAACCTAGCTACAGAGGACTGTTTCAGGTATGACTTCCAGACAAGACGCATGAGCATGGGGATCACAGGGGCTTATTTACTCTGCTTTCTATTTGAATGCCTCAAAAGTGTCAACTTTGCTGTCTGCTATGCATCCAAGAGCTAGGGAGAGGCCAGAGCCATTGCATTGTTTTCAGCACTGGGGCATCTGGTGTGAGATAGCAGCATGGAGGCAGATGGGCAATTACTTGGGTAGGATCGGGTGTCAGTGATTCACTCCTTGGGAATCTGTCTTTCTGATTCTCTCTTCTTGAATTCTGTCTCTGCCCTTCATGTGGGATGCTGTTTGGTAGGTCATGGTAACAAGTTATGTCAAATAGATTTGAAAAATACTGGAATCAAACTCATTCTGAAAACCATTTTTCTATGGATTGTTACGCCCCAGTGTG
This sequence comes from Alligator sinensis, assembly GCF_000455745.1. Lineage (NCBI taxonomy): Eukaryota > Metazoa > Chordata > Crocodylia > Alligatoridae > Alligator > Alligator sinensis. The sequence continues at coordinate 70,911 of NW_005842791.1, forward strand.
CAAAAAGCTTTGTCCTTATGCCACAATTCTTATGTCTAAGAGCGTATTTTTAATATCCTTTCTCAAGGTGTGCCTTAAATAATGAATCATACCACCGTGAGAGAGTTCATCCTTCTGGGACTCACCGTTGACCACCGCTTGCAGGTCTTCCTCTTCCTGTTTCTCCTAATGACCTTCTCCTTGACTGTAACAGGCAACCTTGTCATCATCACAATCACCCTGGTGGATCGTCGCCTCCACACTGCCATGTACTTCTTCATCAGGAACTTTGCGCTCTTGGAAATCTTCTTTTCCTCCACCATCATGCCCAGGTTCCTTTACAGTCTCCTGAAGAGTGCAAAAGAAATTCCCTTTGCCAGCTGTTTGCTTCAGAATTTTTTCTTTTTCTTTCTGGGCACTTGTGTGTTTTTCCATGTGGCTATGATGTCCTTTGACCGCTACTTGGCCATTTGCTACCCCCTGCAATATGCCACCATCATGAACAGCAGAGCCTGTCTCCTACTGGTGCTGGGCTGCTGGGTAGTGAGTTTTGTCATGATGTTTCCTCCAGGTGTTATTTTTGCCCAGTTGCCATTTTGTGGCCCCAATGTTATAAATCATTTCTATTGTGATGCTCCCCCACTGCTCCAACTTGTCTGTGCAGACACAAGAAATATGGAATTAATGTGCATCATTACAGCTGTCATTACCCTACTCAGTACCTTAACAGTTACCTTTGTTTCCTATAGTCATATCATTTCTACCATTCTGCATATGCCCTCTTCCACCAGCAGGAAAAGAGCCTTCTCCACCTGCTCCGCTCACCTCATGGTGGTTGCCATTTTGTATGGCACCTCCATCTTCAGGTACATTCGACCAACTCAGAGGGGTGGCCAGAAGTTTGACAAAAACATTTCACTTTTTTATACGGTGGTGACCCAAGTCTTTAATCCCTACATCTACTCACTGAGGAACAAGCAGGTGAAAGAGGCCCTGAAAGATGCCTGGAATAGGAGGTTTTCTAAAATGCAGTTTTCATAAGGTAGGAGCATTCAACACTGCAGGATTTGAGTCCACCTGAACTGTCACTGCCACCATGGAAAATGTTACATTCAATGAATATGGGACTTGAGTTATCTTCTTTATTGGGAAGAATTGGAATCTGTATATCCATTTTTATATATTCATAGACATTATGGAAAGAAAAACATGAAACCATTCATTCTGAGTTCTGGTATAATATAGGCCATCTAGTATGCCCCGGTTACTCCAGCATTGTGCCAAAATATTTTTGCCTTGTGAAAGGCCTTCTCCCATCAATGCATCTAATTTTCATGCAAGAGCATCAAGAGATGGAGAATATATCAAGCCCCTGTTTTTTATGATCCATCATTTAGTCACTGTAATGTGGCTATCACATAATGAAGCATAGGTTGCTTTCATTTCCTCCATACTCTCTCAGCTTTGCAGAGGGGTTATATGATCACACCCAGCCTTTTTTTGCTCTTGGTACTCTACTACCAGCATCTGAGCTAGCAGTTTGAAAGCCAGTTTGGGTTTGGCTTTACTACACCAGTCACTGGTAAATGTTCCCAGTATTGGAGGGAAAGTGGTATTTTGAATACCTTTCTGATTTGAGTATTTTGGAGTATAATTCTTCTACATTTTGTTGCACGGTCCAGACCTACGTCTTCTCTTCTTTGGCCCCTCTTCCCTTCTTTTTTTTTTACTTTATATGGCCCTTTACATCAGGGAGGATGGCAACATGGGCCAGGGACGTGGAATAAAGAAAAGGGTCCCTGATTCCAGGGCCCATTGCAATGGTTATAGACATTAGCAAGTAGGAACTTTGGGTTCTTGCCTCTGCTATCGAAGGTTTTTACTCAGTGGGAGCATCTACACATTGTCCTATGGCGATGCTGTTACTTCACCGTGCTTTAGTCCTTCCTTTTGGATGATATAGGGTAACGTGTAGACATGCCCAGTGATTCTTTAATGCAAAACGCTCAAGAATCCCGAGATACAACATGAGTGGATTCTTCTTGTCTTCCCCCATTTGACTTCCCACTGGTAGGTGCACAGAGTGGCTGTTTCATCACAGGCTGAAACAGAATCCTGTGCAGTGCATAAGAGTCCCAAAATGCAGTTATGTGGCTGAGTATGAGCCTTGGAGGTACGTACAGTGATCCTCCCCCATGCAACTTCAAAAAGGGAAAGTGTAATACAGAGAGCCCCCAAAACAAGAAGCCTAGGAAAGGGTGGGCTTAGGCTTCATTGGAATCCATGAGGAAAAGGAACCCGGCCTTCCAGGAGTGTTCCTTGGAGCCCAGAACTGGAGACAGTGCTGGGACAATATTCAGGATATGAAGGGTTTTGAAGCTTATAGGCCAAGATGCAAACACTACAGTCTGGCAAGTGTCCTTCAAGAGAACTTGAGTAGAACTGGGTCATCTCCAGGGAGGCAGAGACTGAACCTGACTTGGCCATAGGGTGTTTAGTTCAGTCTCACTGGAAGGGGAAATTTTGTGTTTCTATCCCTTCCTTTAGGGTGGAGGGGTTTCCGGTTCTCTATCACTTTCTCATTTCCTGCCTCTTAATGCCACTGTTATCTATGTGTGTACATTAATGTATAGTCATATGCTCATCATAATTCTGCATGCTTAAGTATCCCTACAGTTATAGGGCTTTCCTTTGGCTAATGCTAAGCTGTATCTGCATGAACTGCATTTTCAGAATGCTTTATAATTATGCTGAGCTCTACCTTATTAGAAATTTACTATAGATACTTTTAGAATTGCCCTGTTGAGACCCTTAAGCCAAGTATGGGGTCCGGATGTTTTAATTACCAGAAGGCAAAAAAGGACAAATAAAGGTTTGAAGTCTGGTTTCAGTGTGGGTTTTTAAACCGAATACATGGAAGGATGTATAAGCTGTAAGAGAAACCACAGAAGTTATGATTCAAAATAAAATAAAAGAAATGATACAAAGGATGATAAAAGTTAACACTCAAATATGGTCATGATACCTTTTTTTTCAAAAGTCTGCTTAGCTTCAGATTTTAAGAGTGGAACATAAGACCTATTATTCACTGGACCAGACTACTGGTTGGTCATCTAGCTTAGTGTCGTCTCACACAGTGGGGATGCTGGGGGGCAGGTGAACAGGACACATGCAGAATTCTCCATGCCCTCTTCCTCTCCCAGTGCCATTTTCCAGAAATCAGTGGTATATAAGGCAGTGCTGATTCAGGGGCTGCACCCCCATGCCCTATGCTCAAACCCTACTGATGCACCTTTCCTCCAAAAATGGTGGCAATCATAATGAAGTTGCAGTTTTTACATAGTTCTTCTGGTTCAGGGCATCAAGCAGTCCAAGGAGAGAGACAGGAATAAACCTCAGGTCATCTGGGTTGCTTTCCATTGAACTATCCAATTGGCCTTGCTTGAGGAGGAAAGTTTTAGCAAGAGATTTTGGAACTCAAGTGGCCAAAAAATTAGTAATGTCTTCCTGTGGGGGAAAAGTCAAAAGGGTCTTTTTTTTTTTTGTTTAGAAAGTCTTCTGAAAACTGTGTTGCCTGGTTTTTCTCCAGGGACAGAGACAATGTGAGGGAGGCACTTGTATATCACAAGTCTTATAAACAGGACCCGAAGCAAGGAGGAGTTGTTTGCTGAGAGGAACCACATAATTTTTCTGCGTCCTGTATGGAGGCATCAATCCACCCATCTAAATGAAAGCGTCTGAGTCCTGTAGCTGCTGTGGAAGAGGGTCTACATTCTGTCTAGTTTTGCCTGCGTTTCTACAGTTTTCATCCTAACAGGGTCTGACTTAGGCATAGGGCTTGAGTTCTGTGGTGGGAGACTAAAATGCTGCTGACCTACAAACCGCACAATATAACAAACATTTGGGGATTAGATTAGAGTAGTCCAGTTGGTGTTCTGGGACTGAGAATAATACACCAACATCACCTGTGTTGCAACAAGTTCTGATTCTTGGTAATGAACTACAGGCAAATATATTTTGTTGATAATGAAAATGGACTGGAAGCAGAAAAGAAGAGTGAAAAAGTGATGAGAAGCAGACGTCAGGGAGAATACACCAATTCCATTGCATATTAGTGCCGAGATTTCAGAATAAATTCGAGATTGAAAAATAGCATAGGTCTGCAGATACTGAGAGATTGATGAGCTTTTCTTTCAGCTTAGACGGACACATGCTGCTGGACTGCAAGAATGAATGGATAAAAGGGAGGGGGAAGCTCTTTTCAGGGATTTTGGAGCAGAAACCATGTCAGCTGTCTCCACTTTTAAACCAGTAGTAATCCCACAATAATGACAGAAAACCCAACCTAATGGTAGCTCTTTCCCAATATGGGTCGCTGTTAGGCTGAATGGACTTGCTTGTGGTATGGAGTCAAAGCAAAGACAAGATTGGAGCCTGGAAACATCCACAGAAAAGCAGGAGACCAGATCTGAGTGTAGGACCCCACTAGAAGCAAATCCTTGTCTCTGATTCAAAACACAGACGGTTGTCCTGACAAATGTTTGCGTCCCCCACTGACCACATCTCCACATCTGTAAGTACCACCTTATATACTTGGTTATTATCATCAGTGCTTTGAAACTAGAGCTGGAAACCATAGTAACATCCCTATTGACTTTGAGTTGCTTTATCTTAGGTGAGAAAAAGATATGAGCTCATAATTTCTGAGTATTTAAAGCCTACCTGTACAAAATATGCCTCAATTCAGTCCACAAGAAGTCTTGTGCACTGAAGAACAATATATAGAGCAAAATGTGTTCAGGGAAAAATATCTTCCCAATGTGTAAGCATTTCGGGGTAAGAGAACGGTCATTGTTACAGTCTAATGATGCAGGCAACAATTACTTTGTGACTGGTTTGGAGATAGGGGGTAATGCAGAAGAAGAGAGCAAAAATAGGTGTGGAAACAAACTGGCAGCTGCAATCCAAACTTCCCAAGTTCTATTCTGGGGCTTATAAAAAAAGAAGATAAAATTTGTGAGAGCACAAATTACTCCCTCTTTCTGCTTCCTGTCTGTTACTCTGTCTGGCAAATTATTCCCTTTGCATGATCCAAATCCATCTTGTTCTGCAAGGAAAGAAAACGGAGGTTTCCAATTGTTTTTGTTCAACACCCATTTCATGCTGAAGCTTACTGTTATCACCCTCATGCTTTTCGATTAGCTAGTGCATTCACTTTTAAACAGAATGAAAGTATTTGTGTAGTTGTGTCAACTGACAGTGAGACCTAGGAAGATGATTCAGACAATGTATTTATTCAGGGCTGTTAGATAAATTGCCTAGGAATAGGGTGAAATGTAATAGAAGAGGTGGAGCATAGAAGAAAAAGGTTATGTCCAACACTATATGCTGGTTTATAGTTTGAAATGGACCCCTTCAGTTGTAGAAATAGGAACACTGAAGCATAAAAGTTTGAGGGCATATTTCTTCCTTTGGCTTTTCCTCCCTTCATCTGCACAAAATGCAACTCCCTCCAATGATATATCAATTATCTATCTGTCCTCATCCATGCCTGCGGTTCCAGAGGCATGTTTTTACCATACCCATAGGAGTTGCATATACAAAACTTCATCCAGGATGTTGAGTCCAATTATTATAACACTCAGTATTCAAACACTATCTGCTTATATCTTGTTTTCACAATGTAGCTATGCTGTCAAACTGGTTTCAGTTGTGTTTTTTGTCTGAAGGCAAGCAAGAAGCAATGAACCATACAACAGTAGCAGAGTTCATCCTCTTGGGTCTGACCAGCGACCACCATTTAGAGATTCTTCTTTTTGTAGTTCTCCTCATCGTCTTCCTCCTGATCTTACTGGGAAACTTCACTGTCATCACAATCACTCTGATTGACCGTCAGCTTCAAACCCCGATGTACTTCTTCCTCCGGAGTTTCTCCCTTCTGGAGGTCTGCTTTACCTCTACCTTCATGCCCAGGACCCTTTACGGCCTCCTAATGTCAAGAAAAGCTATTTCCCTCCATGGCTGCCTCATGCAATTATTGTTGTTCTTCTATTTAGGGTCTTCTATATATTTCCATCTGGCTCTGATGTCTCTTGACCGTTACGTGGCCATCTACCACCCACTTCATTATGCCACCATCATGAACAGCAGGCGCTGTGTTCAGCTGGTGCTGTGCTGTTGGGTGGTGGGTTTCTTTATCCTCATTCCTCCCACAGTCATGATTGTCTTATTGCCGTTCTGTGGGCCCAACCTCATAAACCACTTCTACTGTGACATGGCCCCATTGCTCCAGCTCTCCTGCACAGACACACACCTCATTGAACTCTTGGTGTTTTTTGCAGCTATAATTATTGTACTTGGAACTTTATCAGTGTCTGTTGTTTCCTATGGCTGCATCATTGCCACCATCATGCGCATCCCTTCTTCATCGAGCCAGAAGAAAGCTTTCTCCACCTGCTCTGCTCACCTCATAGTGGTTGTCATATTTTACAGCGCCTCCATCATCAGATATGTCCGGCCCTCTCAGCGGGGTGGGAGAGATTTTGACAAAAATATTTCTTTCCTCTATTCAGTGGTGACCCAGCTGTTCAACCCCTACATCTATGCTCTCAGGAATAAGCAAGTCAGAGAGGCCCTCAGGGGTAAGGTATTTTCTAAATGGTCTAAGGCTATTGTAAAAACCAAGGCGTGAATACTCTGGACATAGATCGTCACTGAATTCCTCCCACTTGTACAGTGCTGAAATGTGAGACATTGATGTAAAGGACTACATTTCAACAGACCTATATTTTTGATTTTACAAAGGCAGAAGGCACCAGTAGAAATTTTAGTGTCACCATCTCTGTAATACAAGATATAGAAATGTGCTCAGTTATCACTTTCACCTACCCAATTATTCATGTATGATTAAACCATGCCTTCCCAAAAGGAATCTGGGACCACTGAGAATTTCACCACCGACTGTAATAGGGTCAAGCTTTCAACATCCATTATTCAGTTCCCATTCACATTCCTCAAAAGTGCATTCATAACTGGCTTGCAGAGCTTTGCCAATCAACTTTGATCTGTTCAGAAAGTTTTCCTTGTAGACATGACTGAAAAGAGGAGAAGGGGAAAAAAATTCTTTCCATGTGACTTGACAGTTGCTAATCTGGAAAAGCACTGACACTGGTGTTAGGCACATGATTTCTCATATTATACTGTCCTGACACAAGAATGTGTGAATTTGTCATGGGAAAGCAAATTTCTTTACCGGCTTGAATGAAAAGCTATAGGAATAGAGAGCCCATGTCCTACTGAAACTCAATATGTTATAGCTGTCTGGCTCTCTAAAACCCATTGCTGTAATTTTTTTCTGGTTCACATTGTTCTTATTACCAGTTTTGTGTGTATATATATTAGTATATGCATATATACATGTATTAGTACATATATATATATATATATATGTATTATACCTATATATATGTATTAGTTTGTGTATATTCATTAGTGTGTTGTTCACCAAATTCATGTCTGCTTAGATATTTATGGATAAATAGAGACTACCTTAAAAAATTAAGCTAATTTGAAGGAATAGTCATTGTGTTTGTAGCAGGCATCACATTAAAGGTAAACTCTACTTTGGAAATGTGCTAGTGATTAGCCCATTGAAACCTTTCTAAAAATGATGTGGTCATGACTTTGGATGTACGAAAAGATATGCAAAATATTAGGGCTGTGTGAAGCTTCAGTCCTTGATTCAATTCAGCAGAGATTCAGTCCAATTTGGTGACCGGTGCCTCCTCGTTCTGTGGGGGGCACCCAGGGTCCCTCCACAGTTGATTGCTGAGCTAGCGGGGGAGCAGTGGGGGCCTCCTGTGCGCTCCCCGGCAGACCCGGAATTGTACCAGAAGTACTTTAGGTCCACTTCTGGGTTCACCGCCGAGCATGTGGAGGGCTCCCCTGCGCTCCTGTGGGACGCTCCATGCACCCCACCATCCCAGAGATCATAAGCTGCGAATGCTAATTCAAGGAATGTAGAAAAAACTTTTAAAGCTGTGTCTACGTTCAAATTGCTGATTCTCCGAATCAGCATCAAGTCTTCAGATTCGGATTCAGCTGAATCGAATCGGGGACAGTGATTTGAACCAACCAATCGAATCACTGTCACTGATTCAGGCTGAATTCAAACCCTTGTTCTGTCATTTGCCACCATGGAGAACCATCTAACTCCATGCTCCTTAGAACCACCCTTAAGTTAGTTGAAGGATGCTATTAAATCTCCTTTCAGTCTGCTCTTCTCATGACTAAATAAGCCCAGTTCTCTCAGCCTCTCCTCAGAAGCAATGTGCCGCAGCCCTCTCACCATTTCTGTTGCTCTCCACTGGGCTCTCTCCAGTTTGTCCACATTCTTTCTGTGGTGCGGGCCCAAAACTAGACACAGTCCTCCAAGATGTGACCTCACGAGGGCTGAATAGAGGCAAAGAATCACTTCCCTCAGTCTGCTGGCAGCGATCCTGCTAATGCAGCCCAGTATGCCATTCTCCTTCTTCACTACAAGGGCACACTGGCTGGCTAAGCAGCAGCTCTGCAGAAAAGGACATGGGGGTTACTGTAGACAGGAAGCTGAATATGAACCAGCAGTCCCCAGCCTGTACCAGTGCATGGGATTTGTCTGTCCTAAGTGTAGGACTTTGTGCTTGTCCTTATAGAACCTCATGAGATTTCTTTTAGTCCAATTCTCTAATTTGTTGAGGTCTCTCAAATTCCTAGCCCTAACCTCCAGTTCATCTACTACTCCCCGCCAGCTTGGAGTCTTCTGCAAACTTGCGGAGGGTGCACCCCATCCCCTCGCCCAGGTTGTTGATGAAGGAATTGAACAAAACTCTGAAACAACCCCTGCAGCGCTCCACTTGATACTGGCTGCCAACTAGACATTCAACCATCGATTATTACCCTCTGAGCCTGAAATGCAGCCAGTTTACTATCCACTTTCCAGTCCATACATCCAACGTGTAGTTCCTTAACTTGCTTGCAAGAATTTTGTGGGAGACCGTATCAAAAGCCTTTCTAAAGGGAAAGACTTTATATGCCTTGTGGGGAAGCTGTGAGCTTCCATAATCCACCAGAGAGGGAACTGCAATTGGGGCAGTTGTACCTGAGGTCATTCTACACAAGCCATTTCAAGTAATTCCTGCAGTCTAGCAGCGTGGAGATTGGGGTTCAAGAAGAGGGAGATTCACCTCCAAAAATGTCCCAGCATCTTGTGTTATTCTTCTAGCCCATACTGAAAAGTAGGGCTGTGTGAAACAGCACCATTTCGTTTCGACTTCCATTTCACCATTTCAATGGGACAGTGTTTCAAGTTTCATTTCATTTCATTTTGAAATCGCTGTTCTGTTTCATTTTGTCGAAACTGTTTTGCTGTTTCGACCCTGTTTCTATGTTTCCCCCATAGACAATAATGCAGAAGCACAAAACTGCCTATAACTTTGCAAAGATGGTAGCCCCTTCTGAGAGCATGAAGCCTCCCAAGTTTCAAGGAGATAGATGTAAGGTTTTCTGGGAAACTGCACCTCAAAATCTTGAAAGCAAAACTCATGTAATTTGTAAGTGTGAAGGCACAGGGCAGGGTGAAAATTGCAGGCACGGTGGCCCCTGCTGAGGCCATGAAGACTGCCAGGTTTCAAGGAGATAGGTGCAAGGTTTCTGGGAAACTGAACCTCAAACTGCTATCAAGCAAAACTTGTGACGTGTGTGTGTGTATGTGTGTGTGTATCAAGGCGTGCCCTCATTGGTGCTGGGGCCTCTACATGACATAGTAGTGTGCCCCAATGAGGTCTCCTCCTCCCCTACAGTCTCAATCCGGTCCACCACTTTAAATGACAACAGGCAATAAGTTAGTAAACAGCACAGTCCAGTTCACTACTTGAAATAACAACAGGCAATAAGTCAGTAAGCAGCACAGTAGCACCAGCAGCATCCCAGGCAGCCAAACAGTCAGAGTCAGGATCGGAGCAGTCTTTCTTCCCTATTCCCCCTCCCTCTCCTTACTTTCTGTTTTCCTGCTGGCAAGCCCAGCTTCAGCTTTGAAACTCAAAACATTTCTAAAGTTTAAAAATGTTTTGACTGCCCTTGTTTCATTTTGAGGCTATTTCGAAGCCCTTTGCTTCGTTTCAGTTTCACTCATTCAAGCTCAAAGCAAGTTGAAACAGCGCCAAAACACAGCAGCCAGCAACATTTTGCATGGCGCTAATGAAAAGTCACGGAGAGGGGTTCTCAGTGTTGGAGGCTGAGCAATCTTTTGACTGCCACATCCTATTGGGTTCCTGGGAACAAGGTGGTAATCCAAGTTCAATCACTAAGAATGGACACACAAGCTGTTCACTCACTCTGTTCTTGCTTCTAGTCTCACGTATGGACGTTGCAAGGCTTTTCCCACTATGGATGGAATAATTCTGGGTGAACAGCAAACAAATAAGAAGGGGATGCTGATCCTGGCAGGGTGGGCACTACTCCTGGAATGAGAAAGCTCTGGGTTCTGCATCTTGCAACCCCAAGGCTTTACTTCATGTGTACTGAATACAAAATGCATAAACTCTTTGGAGACAGGGGACAGAAATCCCTAGCTCGGTGGACTTCCTCTTGTGTTGGGCCCATAAGTCATTTGTTTTGGCTGCACAGTGGCCCAATTTAACCTGAAAGCATAATCGAGTTTTCCAGCACTGTCAATCCCAGGGCAGGAAGTTAAAAGGATTGTGTGGGCAGGAAGGACAGAAGTCTATCTGCGGGTAGGTTAGTAGGGCACTGTCTCAGGCACCAACGTGGAGGAGGCACAAGAGTGGCAGCCGCTCCAGCCTGGCTGCCAGCACTGGTCCCAGCACCAGCAACACCCAGGGTGGAAAACTTCCTGTTTATGCCTCTGAGGTGGGAAATAGCAGGTCTAAAGCTCCTCAGGATTTGTTATGCCTAGGAGCCAAGTTCCCCGCTTCTAGAGCAAGTGCCTTAGTCACAGAGGCTACTGAGAAAATGTAGGAAAGGTCTTCACCCTTCCAAAAAGAGGGAGGACAGTGATACCAATGTTGTTGCCCATCACAAGGATACAGCGATGCAGGAGATATGGTCACTAAATAGCTGTCAGAATCAATCTAGCTGCAACGTGATGGGTTAAAGTAAGGTTGTGCTAAGGCTACTTGCAGAGAGATGGGAGGGAGTGTGGGCATCTATGGGTGCAACAGGATCTGTCCGCAGAGTCACAGAAGGGTTGCTTTTATCATCATGAGAGAGCTCTGTGGTTGCCATGTGGGATACCTGGCCTTACCAGAGACCTGCTAGGCTGATTAATGAAAGAATGGGAGAGTTTTGTACTTCCCCAGGTTGAAGAAGGTCATGTCCCCAGGCTATAGTTAATTTTTGGGGGATGAATGGAGTGTAAAGCCATAGACGTGTAGTGGGCTGAGTGGGATGTAAGCCTTTATAAATGGCAATTCTTCCTATACAGCTGGAAACAACAATAAACATAACAGCAATGTTTATGCTCTCTTCGTGTCTGACTTTTACAGTACTTGCATGACAGCAGAACGGTACCATATTCTATAGTTCAAGGAGGTTTCCACCCCACAATACCAATAGCATCCATAACAACCAAGAACAACTATTCTATTTTCTAGAGACAATAAACATAGAAGTCAAATGGGAATGTTTTCCTTCAACTCTAAGTATTAGCTGCATTTTAAGAAAGGGGGGAAAGTTGCACAGTTTCTGAAACTCATATGTCATGATTAACAAGCACAGCGTTTTTCATAGTGTCCCAGTGGAATAATGGTGTAATTAGTCCATGAACACAAAAGGAAGAATTGTACTAGGAGGAAGAGAGAGAGAGAGGGTGCTCCAAACAAATAGTAAATTATAAATGGGTGATGGAAATAGGGGGGGGCCTTTTGCTGTGGGCATGAGAATCTCCACCTCCAGTTCCCTTGTGAGGCATGGATTTCAAAGGCAGAATACAATGAACATATTAATTTCTATCTCCATCGTTACACATACTTAAAAGAAGAGTTACACAGGGGTTATATACCTATTGGTGGTAGAACATAGGTAATTTACCATCAAAGACTGCTGCTGTTTTTCTATTTCTTTATTTTGAATTTTGATGAGCTTGAACCAAGCCATCACAATGGAGAACCAAACAAGAGTGACAGAATTTGTCCTTCTGGGTCTCTCAGATGTTCGCTGGCTGCAGATCCTTCTCTTCTTTGTGCTACTCCTCATCTATCTCTTGACCCTTATGGCAAATATTATCATCATCACCATCACCCTGCTGGACCGGCACCTTCAGACCCCCATGTATTTTCTCCTCAGAAACTTTGCTCTTGTGGAAGTGGGCTTCACTTCTGCTGCCATCCCAAAGGCTTTGTTCAACCTGGCATCAGGCACCAAGACCGTCTCTATGGTCGGCTGCTTTACTGAGTGCTTTTTCCATGTCATTGTGGGAACAGCAGACTTTTTCCTACTGGCAGCCATGTCCTTTGATAGGTACGTGGCTATCTGCAAGCCTCTACACTATGCCTCCATCATGAACAGCCGGTTCTGTGGCCAGCTGGTGCTGGGCTGTTGGGTGACCAGCTTTCTGTACGTAATTACTCCACTCGTTCTGCTAGTCCAGTTGCCCTTTTGCACCTCCCACTCAATTGATCATTTCTTCTGTGATATTGTGGCTGTGCTGAATGTTTCCTGTACAGACACCCACAAGCTGAGACTCATGATTTTCCTGTTAGCCACCGGCAGCATACTGAGCACTTTTGCCATCACCATCATCTCCTACATCAACATCCTTTCCACCGTGCTGCGCATCCCCTCTGCATCAGGGAGGCAGAAAGCCTTCTCCACCTGTGTCTCCCATTTTGCTGTGGCTTCCATCACCTATGGCAGCTGCATCTTCATATACATTAAACCTGCTGGCAGCAGTGGGGTGGATCTTAGCAAGTCTGTGGCTCTTCTCAACAATTTGGTGTCCCCTCTCCTGAACCCTTTCATCTACAGCCTGAGGAACAAGCAAGTTAAAGAGGCCTTGAGAAACACTGCCAGCTGCACCATCCTGTTTTTTAAGAATTCACAATGCCTTGGGCAGTGACAAGTGGCACCCAGTAAAAGGAAAGACCTCTCTCTTACTCTCTCTTTCAGGCTTTCCCCCTCACTTCTTCTGTAATCTAGTCATGCTTTTACTCTCTCTCACTCTGTATAAGGAAAGTGCCAGCCGTAAGGAGCTTGATGTCAAATTGTCACTTGTCATCAAACTGATGGTATACAGTTCTGTCGGGACACATCTTAATTTCAATAGCCCTACAGAAAGACCAAAGCCTTGGGGACCGTATATGTGAGTATGGGAAATGGCTGCTACACTTCTCAGGGTTGAGATCTCCTGCTCTACAATAAATTCCACAGTATTAATGTACATTTTGAGCATTTCCTTTCAGGTGTACGAAGCTCTTTGGTCCACCAAGATGATGTCATTTTTTAATAGTCCTTTACTATTGAATCCTGTCTACTCTGCTTGCCATCATCATCATCATGATCATGCTTTAGTTTTAGCCCAGAGATTTCATTTGCTTTTCTTGGGAGTCGGGTGCTCAAATCCATTTATACTTTTGTTAATCTCTGCATTTACACATCTTTTATTCCATGACAAGAATATGCTTCATTTCCTCCAAGTTAGTTAAGTCATGTGTTTTATTATTCACTTTTCTGTCCTGACATATTTTGTTGGTTGTTTTAATCGCCCGGTACACTTCTTTAAAAAAAAAAAATGGTCATGTTTGAAAGAGTTCTTTTTCCAAGTGAAGGCATTATTACATTTTTGAAATATTTCTCTTCTGAAATGGAAATGAAACATGACTTCAAAAAATGTGATGGAGATTCCTGACAAGGAAAAGACAATTATTCATGCAGAATCAAAAACTGGCCATGCTTCGACAGGGGGGACTAGAAATGTCCTGTGTTCAAAGGGTTCCCAAAGTCCGGGTGCTTTGGGAAGGAAAGTGATCATAAAAGGAAACCCTGACTAGATATTACAGGAATCTGGTATCACTTTCCCGCTCTTCAC
>NW_005842791.1:85003-122908 GCF_000455745.1 Alligator sinensis
CAGAGACATGGTGAGTGTCTGTAAGTAAATTCCTTCTTGTCCAAAACCCTAGCTCCTCTATTTTCCAAAAGGGGTTCATGATAACACTTCCTTCCAATCTATTTAGACCCTGAATGCAGCAGGTGGCTTGACTCAATGTGTTCAAATGGCACTCCTAGACTTACACATTAGCGTTGGAGAGCGCATTGACTCTCCCAGATGGAACAGGATCTGGCTTCTGATGAGTTTTCATGTTGGTCATTGTATGTCTTTGTAAAGGTAAAGCATACCACACCAGGCCCACAAGGGTGAGTCACCAAAGGCATAGAAGCTATCCTACTGCCACCTATATACACTGCTGAATGACTACTACACACAGGAGCACCACTGGGGCTGGGACACAGGACCCTAAGTGTCCCCAGGTCAAGTTGCGTTTTATGGAATTGCACTCCATTTTGTTATTCCTCCACAAAATCCAAAGGATTAGCTTCAAATGGAGGGTTAGAGCGTGGTCTTATAATGCCTAACCCATGGCTTGTTAATAGGATCATTTTGCTGGGACACAGGTTCAGCCAGGCCTGTGTGAGGGCCCAGATCTGTGTCTCCCACTCTTAGCACTAGGCTCCAGCACTAAAGATGGAAGTATCCCTCTCCATTACAGAGTTTCCTTCCTTCCCAAGAGAGAGTGGGGTTTAAAAAATGTGTAATTTTCCCTTTCCCCCCAATGCCACTTTCATGGCTCATTTACCTGCTTTAGTTCTACTTCCCTTTCTAAAGAGTGGAGTAGTGCTTTAAAGAAAAAACGAAGAGCTTTACTCAGAAAATTAATTGTTCTCATGTTCAGTATTGTACAATGGCTTCTTCATATGGTTTTTTTCTGTAATTAGGTCTGCACTCAATAAACTTGCTTTGCCTACTGTATAGGTATTTAACCTACAAGACGGATGAGAATCTTTTCTCTGTAGACGGTAGAACAGCTGCTGAATTGTGAAGAGCCTTGCCCTTACAATTCAATTCATAATTCATTTTTGATTATTAATGGAAGTCTATGTCCAACTTAAGACTGCTGTTGGAGATGATTAAAATGCATGGCTATTCTTCTCTCATTCTCTTCATGCTGAGTAAGTGTTGGAGTAATTCCTGGATGTCTCTCTATGAATAGATTCATGAGTAAAGACTATCACATCTAAATGGGTCTTTCCTAGAAGAAAAGACACCTGAGATAATCGGTTTTCCCTGCTATAACAGTAGAAAGTCAACTTATAAAGGAATGAAATCCATCTTGAAGAAGAAACAAAAGAGTGAGATAATTTTACAGCCCCTGCAAAGCAGGAGATATTTGCTGTCAGTCAGCCCCAGAAGAAGCTCTGCACAGGAGGAAGGAAGAAAGAGAGACATTTCATAGAAAGGGAAGCTGTGTTTACTAGAGGGTCAGAAAGGAGCCTCTAGTAAAGGTGATGCCTTGTGACATGGATGAATGGTGATGCTAAAAAGCACCATGTGGCATGCCTCTTTGGTGGGGATAGAGGAAGGAATGGAGGGGTCTCTGTTATTTCCCTGTCATTTTTTTTTTATTTAATGATTTTTATGTTGGGGTAGAGGGGAGATTTATACATTTTAGAAGTAAGTAGGACTATGTTTTGTAAGCCTTGAGGTGAATGGGGGTTAGGAAGCACAGTTAGAATGGGCAGAGGATTTGCCCTCCTAGGTAAGAGGCAGGGAAGTGAAGTGGGTGGGGTTGGGTAGTATTTTAAAAGACTGTGATGCTGATTGGAAAGTCTGCTCCTTTCAGAGCTTGTGGGTTGTTTGCCTGTTGTTGTAAGCTGCTATAAGCCTTTGTGGAAAGATCTGTCTACAACCCTCCTTGTGAAGCAGGCCCCATTGGACAACAAAGAGAGTCCAGAAGGAAGAGAACAAGTGAACAGGGATATGGTTCAGTCTCCTGGTTTGGAGACATGCCATGGTTGTAGCCTTTGTTCCTACTCTTCATCCATTGTATGCAATGAATGCAAGGTGCAGTGGATGCATTTCAAGAGGAGAGCTAGAGGGAGACTGGATAATGCCTAACTTGTGGCTGGTCCTCAGGGAACTTCTGCTGAAATGTAGGTTCAAAATCTCTCAAGGAGAGGAGGCCCTAGAACCCATTCCCTAAAGCAGTGGTTCTACACTCTTAAACTCCAGACTCCCCTTAGAAAATGTCAGCTCTTACTTTGCTCTTGGTTTTTGACTACAGAAAAATAATAGAGCAATTCTTCTGTTGCAAAGACCTCAGAAATACCACAACAGGGTAGAATTGTTTTAACACTATGGATTCCTATTTGAAAACTCTTGGTTTATTTTGTGACTCATGTTTTCACCCCCACCACTGCTTACATTGCATGGCACCCCCAAAAGGATCTCAAGGTATTCCTGTGTCAACTGGTTGAGAATCCCAGCCCTGGACTCTTGGGGTGCTTGTACACGCCACATGTTTTGCCCTTTCTTGTGTTGCAATGGAGTGACTGTTTGTATGAGTGAGGTTTCTGGATGCTTTAAAAGTCTTCTGGTGCATAAAGGTACAACTCCTAGGACATAGTTTAGTTTGGCTTGCCGTGAATTAAGGCATCATATCCATGGATTCATAATGTGCAAACACAAAGGCATTCAAAGACATGTAATGAGCCTCTTTGTCTACCACATGGTGCCACAGCAATCTGCTGCGGTGTGGTAGAAGTGAGTGGTGCCTTGTGCGAGAGGCGGGGTGGGGGGAGACGGGGAGTATGGGTGCTGAGTGGTGTGTGCAGGACAAGTCCACCAGGACACACCTGAACTCCGATGGAAATGTTGACCTTTGCTCCCCCGCATAAGACAGGTAAAGTTTCACCTTCCCCTGAGAGGTCTCTTCATTGGTGGAGGAAAGGATAGAAATCCTCTGTCCTACTGGGATCTGTGTATATCAATGCTTGTGCCTGCCACCACTGGCGAGAGGCCAGTTTTGCTCTCTGTACATATCTGTATATAGTGTTATGTTGAACGGTTGTTGATTAGTTCATGTTGTTATGATTGTTGATACCTTGGATTTATCATATAGATTTGCTTATTAACCTTTACTTTGGTTTGCCTTCATTAATAGTAGTGGGCTACACCACAGGCCAATACTCTGAGGGATTAACCCTTTCAGGTGTAAGCAAACTATAGACCCCTGGCACTGCAGAGGCCTAACAAACCTCTGCCCATGTAATTACCATAGCCCTTGTCCCAGGCCAGTCTTCAAGACAGCCAACCACATCATCTGTGAATGCCCTTATGGCCCTCCTTTGGCTGCCCACTGTCTTATTGACATTAACCATTCTACCTGTTGCTGGCTTTCTGGCCCTCATGCTTCCAAGATGAGTGTGGCGACACTCGCTTCATCATCATTATCATTTCCATCATCATCAATGCTCCTGGCTACCCATCTTGTAAAAGGTCCAATATGTAACTGGATCTATTAGGTTTGCTTGCAGTTAATTTTAGTGAGATTCAGGGAATGGGAGGACTTTATCAGACTTCTTTTCTACGTAGACTCTAGAAACTATTTCAAAATCCTCTTCCTTATGTAAGGAACCGACAGGGCAGTACACTCCCTAGGGTTTTACAGTGCTGCACAGTCTCAGGAGACAGAAATCCACCTTCATAGGCAGAGCCCTAGCCATGAGGCAAAAGGAGGACATGACTTCCAAATGCATGTTTGAAGAGATGGCAGCCCATAGGTGCTGTGCTTTGTCCTGAACCAGTCACCATCAGATTGAGCCTCTCTGGGGACATAAGTGCAGACAAATTATCTTCTCAGCTCCACTCTGAATCACCCTGTTGCTTAGTAAGTAGATGCCTGGAGTGAATCTGAGCATGTTCAGAAGCGTAAGCTTAAGCACCAAGCAATTTTTGTGATATGTACTATAAGCACCAAATTAATTCAGGTGACCCCGTAAAAGATGGCATTATGGTTAACTGGTAGGAACAGCATGCAGGACACTGGGATTAATTTCCTGCTTGTGCCACAGGCAGAAATGACTTCTGGGTGTTACACTTTATATCTGGCCAGCTCTGTAAAATACCAATAGTGTTACTGCCTTTCTTCTTGGAGGGACCTATTTGATTACCAATTCATCCTTGTCTTGAGGATAGCCTGAGGTCATTTCCTCAGTGGATTTGAAAATCACAGGCTAAATAGGAAAAAACCCACATATTCATCCCTCATGATCATGTTAACTGTTTGTGTCTTGAAAACAGCTTCAAGAGATCAAATTGACCATGTTTATTGATTGGAAATACAAGACCACAATCAATTAATGAGTTATAAAAAAGACACATTATCAACCCAGTCTGGGGACAGCAACAAGGTGAAGCAATAGAACAAGTAAAATATGAAGATTCACACACCTTTATTTCTACCTGACTTGTTTCCCATGCTTGGTTCCTCTTTATTATCTGAAAGTTCATGCATTCATTCACTTTTTTTGTCTAGCATCAGATATCAGAAGCAGACTGTAAAATCACCCATATGGTTTCCTTTTCTCTTTTTTCTTCTTCCCCTTTTGGTTATCTAAAGAAAAAATCCTGTAACAAATTGCAAAATCAACTACAGCATGAGGTCAATATCCTGTAGCATACAGACATTTGGCATAAATACAACAAAAGCCATATATTTGTGCAGCTGCGTGAGAAGAAATAGGTTGTTCACTTCTATGCAGAAACTTTCTGCAGACACAAATGGTGAGATAGAGATACAGATAAAAATGATGATATAGAAAGACATGAAAGCCACTTACAAATCTAGCTCCCATTGACAATCAATATGACCTAAACAAAATACCTAGCTCCTGATTAGAATTTGCTGACTTACTTGCCCCTACATATGCACCTGGGTGATCCTGTCCCCCACCTCAGGACCTCCACAGATGAAGGGATGCCTACCAAGTATGTGCATTAGAGAAACACAAGAAGAGCCTATCTACATGGAATCCAAATGGTGAATTATTAACAAAATGTACAGTTCCATTTCTATGGAAATGCCACTTCAGTTCATTAAAGTGAAATAGGATTTAACCCGAAAGCATTAGCAGGGTCATGATTTTGCACTGGCCTCCACTAGTAGTCCTCACAACTACAAACTGGGTAATCAATAGGAAACTCAAATCTTAGATTTTCTTTCTTTTCTTACATAGTAAATTATGTGACTTGTATGATCTCTCACAGTTGATAAAGCAATGGATTGATGCTGTCCGTTATGGCATATGAATCTTGCATCAATAACTACCACAGCTAGAAATAACAACACCATGAATGTGGTGATGAGGCATAAAAACATGGGAGACAAACAGGAAAGAGAGAAGGTAGAAATACTAAAAAATATAGTGTGGGGGGTTAAAAAAAATGTTTGAGTGCTATGGTGCAAGTTAAACAAGGACCATGTGAATTCTGTCTTGTTTGAAGTCTTGAAATCAAGATCAATATACTTGGCGGGATGCAGGAACTAGAGACATTACTACATGTTTCTGGTCAGACCGCAAGATCCAGTGGTCTCTTTTGACCTCGTGAGCTATAAAGCTACTAATCTAGGTGTGTTAAGATAATGCCTGTCCTGTCAATCATTCCTTCCTCACAAAAAGCCTGATAAAGCAAGCTATGAAGTCAATCACTGTCTATATACACTGTGAACCTCCTCAGATTTCAATGATGCAGGGAGAAAATGCCCTGCTACAGAGATCCCGCAGAGCCTTTTTGACTTGCTGATTCCTCAGTGTATAGATGTAAGGGTTAAAGAGCTGGGTCACCACCGAGTAAAGAAAGGACACAGTCTTATCAAAATCCTGCCCACCTCTCTGAGATGGCCGGATGTACCTGAAAATTGCACTGCTGTACAGTATTGTAACCACCAAGAGGTGAGCAGAACAGGTAGAAAAGGCCTTCTTCCTTCCCGTGGCAGACGGGATGCGTAGGATGGTGGAGATGATACAGCCATAGGAAATGATGGTCACGGTCAGAGTACCGGGTATGATAAAGATCAGTGCAATCAAGAGTAGTATTTCAATGAACTGTGTATCTGTACAGGAGAATGCAAGCAAGGGGGCTGTATCACAGTAGAAGTGGTTCATGACATTGGGCCCACAGAATGGCAACTGGGTAATCATTACAATGGGAGGAACCATCAAAACAAAACCAGCCACCCAACAGCTGAGCACCAGCTGGATGCAAAATCTCCCATTCATGATGGTGGGGTAATGCAAAGGGTGGCAGATGGCCATGTAGCGGTCAAAGGACATCATCGCCACATGGAAAAACACACAGGTTCCCAAGTAGAAAAACAACAATAACTGGATGAAGCATGCAGGAAGTGAAATGGCTTTCTTATCCATCAGGAGGCTGTAGAGGGTCCTGGGAATGAAGGAGGAAGTGGAGGAGATCTCCAGAAAGGAAAAATTCCGGAGGAAGAAATACATGGGGGTCTGGAGACGATGGTCAACCAGCGTGATGGTGATGACAGTGAGGTTTCCCAGCAGGATCAAAAGGAAGATGAAAAGGAGAACCCCAAACAGGATGATTTGCAAATGCCGGTTGTTGGTCAAGCCCAACAAAATGAACTCCACCACTGACGTATGGTTCATCACTTCTGGATCAGCTTAAAGAGAAAAAGAAAAGGAAAGGAAAGTTAGAATTAATATCAGGTTTCCTGTTAGATTATGAGAATAAATACAGAAAACATCCCCAAGCACCTTTGGGTGCTCAGCACTCCAGAAGCTTTCAGAAATAAATAGTCCAGAAGAATTAAAACCAAACACAACTCATGGCTTGAAAGACAGATACTTCAGTGAAAAACATTGATGTATGGTACTGCAGAAAAAAAGAATGGAGGAAAGACAGAAGGGAGACTGATTTTGCTCACAGTTTTACCTTCATTTTAATCATCTCTTCAAATTAATTGGAACAGTTTGCAAGATTTGATCAGCTGCATTAACTCATGGCCCCCTGACTGAAAACTAAGGGTTGGTATTTTCTGATGGGTGCCTTCGGTCTATCCAAGGGCACCTTGCATCTAAAAAGATGGAGAACCACTGCTTTAATTCTTGGGCACTTTCAAATATCTTTTTAGGCCAAGTAGAACCAACCAGCTAACTGTGAAGAGAGATAAGTCTGCTTTTACCATCACCTTTTCAATCTGTGCAAATGAACGTGAATCGAAAGGACAGGAGAACTTTGGAATATCAGTTCTTTTTTCCACATTGCACCAGATTTCAGAATTATGCTCTTTTCCTCTATAATTCCCATAACACTTAATACCAAGGGGTAAATCTTGCAGCTACATGACTGCAGTTGTGCCATGGAAAAACTTGAAGGGTTTGAACAAACATAAGTTTTAGCACGTTTAAAAGGGGAAGCAGAGCTGCTGCTTGGGAATACCTGGCAGCTGTTACTGTCTCTCTGTTATTCTGAGTGATCCTGCAGTGACCCATGAAAGCTAACTCTCCCAGTTTTGATCGTGAATGAAGGGGAGAGATAATGGAGTGGTGTTGCCACATTTGTATTGCCACAATATTATGCAGACACAGCAGTTGCTTCTTAACAGCTTGTACAGATATCCTCCAATTCAATTTTCACACCTCTCAATACAAAAAGTGAAATAGGATTGATCATTGGCAATTTTGTCTATTTGTTTCTCCAAATTCAATGCATTACAAGGTTAACAGCTATGCTGGCACCATAAGCCCCTTTCATCTCCTGTTTCGCAAAGTCTGCAGTCAAATGCTTCTCTTACTAAGGAGGATTCATAGAAGAACAGCAGCAGAGTTCTTCAACCTTTGCAGAAAGCCAAAATGCATGGATAACAGAGCTTCACAGTTCTCTGACTTCACATCCATTACCTACTCACTTTTATCTTCTGACCCCACATCCCTCAGTTCCCTCAAACTAATTTCCTGACTCTCATTTTGAGATTGAAGACTTTCCTGGGACTGGCACTATGCTGGCCAGGGACTATGTGATCAAGGTCCCTAAGCTGGGCACCTTTCTTTCTCCCCACCTCGCCCCGCCCCAAAAAACAAAGTAATAGTGCAGCACCTAAAAGTCCTGCAAATTGTTAACACTTTAAATTGTCAACTCATAAAACCTCTCCTAATATTCAGTCGGATGTTGTGGTGGTCAAAACTTGTCAAACATATGGAACACTAACAAAACAATGTAAAACAATAGCCTACAGCTACTAAACAGGCCTTGTCTACCTTAAGTCTGTGGACTGATGTTTTTCTGCAAAACCAGGGGCTGTGGATAATCCTCCTTCCTCAGAAATAACCCCTCCTTTTTAAGTTGTCATGTATAGGAGTTGAGATGTGTGAGATCCATCTTTGCCACTGGGACCAATGCCTTGGGACCAATTAGCTAACAAGCATGGCTGAAGACTCCTTGAAACAAAAAATAAATCTGTTAAGAAACTTTAGGAAAAGGAAGGATGTTGTGAAAATCCGTTGCCTTCCCAGTTCCCTGAACTCTAAACTGGAGTTCATGAAACTGATATCTGCAAAACAGTTTGAAGCAGTAGACTCTTGAGGCTTCAAACTTTTTTCTAGCGAAGGAGCTATGTTCTGCATCCAAAAGAACTGCCTACCTCTGCTTAGTTTCCTTTTCTAGAAAGGGTCCCCTTGCATCTCACCATCATCTGCTGTTCTCCATGACTTGCATTATGGGTATATTTCTAAACTGCTCTATGTCTCCACCACAGTTGTACTGTCAAAGGACGGAAATCTGTGGGGCTAGGAGGAAACAAGCCTTGATAGTACAGCATCCAACAATATTCTCACATGCAAGCTAAGGAAATATGGGCTGGATGAATGGACCGTAAGGTGGAGAGAAAACTAGGTGGAGCATTGATTATAGTCCATCTCTCTAGTTAGTAGACCTGTGGACATAGGGAAGCATATGATTCAGATTCAGCCAATTCGAAGGACAGTGATTCAATTCAGTGGTTCATATCACTGTCCCCATTCAATGAGGCCCAATCAGGATCAAAGATTCAGTGCTGATTTGAAGATTCAGGTTGGCTGGGGAGAGGCAGGCCCAGCTGGGTGGCTACAGGTTCTCCCGTGACTCCTCTGGCTGTGCCCACCTCTTCCCGGTGAGACGAGCTGCAAGAGAACCCCCCATGGCTGCCCTGCCTGGCCCCATCCCCCACCCAGCCCTGCCTCCCAGCACTTTAAACAAAAATGTTCCACACTCACTGGCTGCAGCAGTGGTGATCAGGGCCTCTGAGGGCTTGTGGCAGATCCCTCCATGATGTGGGGAGCTCAGGACCTCTGGGGGAAGTGGGGATTTCCCTCTCTGGTTGGCACCCATACAGCAGTTGCCACATTGCATGGGTGCAGCACAGCTCAGCAGGGTGCCACATGCTGTCTGGGAGTTGGGGTGGCTCCAGCAGTCAGCCAGAGCCTGGCACCGCTCAGCCCCAGCTCCCAAACAGCATGCAGCACTCTGCCAAGCTGTGCTGCACCCACGCTATGGGTTAGCTGTCGCATGGGTGCCAGGTGGGGGGCCATCCCCTCTGCCCCCCACTGCCCTGTGCTGAGTGGGGAAGTGGCTGTGCCATGAGCCCTCAGAGCCCCTGAGCCCCACTGAAGCAGCCAGTGAGTGTGGGGCTTTTTCTTATCTTTTTTTTTTTTTTTTTTTTTAGTGCTGGGAGGCTGGAGCTGAGTGGGGGATGAGGCCAGGCAGGGCAGCCATGTGGGCTTCTCCCATGGTTCCTCCCGCCTGAGGAGAGGTGGATTAATTTGTAAGGTAATATGTAAGGGATCAATGTATCTGTGATCCAGTTTCTGCTAGGACCGGTGGGTGTGGAGGTGTTCTGTCTGCAGCTATACTTTTTGTCTTACTGAATAAGTAGGCCCTTGCTGATGATGTTGGTCCAAGTGTCATATGAATGAAGCTTGTCTCTTTTCCAAATGGACTTTTACTTCTTTTTAGACCTCCTGTACATGCTGTTTCCAGTCTGTCTGCAGGGTTATTAGGGGTGAGAGGTAGTACAGGGTGCATCCAGGGGTGGAAACCATAAATAGCAAAGAATTGACTTTGACCAGTTAAAATGTGTAGGGAGTTGTTATGGGCAAAGTCTGCAAGTGCTAGCAGAGGAGGCCAGGTGTTCTGCTAGAAATTGAGATAGCACCAGAGGTACTGATTTGGAATCTTATTTGTTGTCTCAGATTGACAATTTGTTTGTGGGTGATACGCAGATGAGAGATGGGAATGGACCCCCGGCAGGCACAAGGCCTTGAACCAAAAATCAGGAAACTAAATAGCACCTGCAATTTAAGTTTTTGAAGTCTGAGAAGCAATGAACGTGAATCACATAATGTAGCCAAAATTGGGCAGTGGCTTTGGCCAAGGGTAGAACTTCACATGGGATAAAGCGAGCCAGTTTGGTTAACTGATCCATAACCATCAGGATTCATGGAATACCCATTAGATGTGAGCATCTCTACAATAAAGTCTAGTAAAATAGTGGGTCAAGACCAGATGGGTAACAGGAAGAGGGTGAAGGAGCCCACAAGGGTTCTGTGTGGGTCTTTTAGTATGAACACAAAGACACAGGAACAGATAAAATCTCAAACTGTCTTATGCAGACGTGGCCATCAAAAGTTACAGGCAACCTGTTAGTAGGTCTTCCTCATTCCCAGGTGGCCTGCCAACAGGAAGTCATGACTTACGTGAAGAACTGTCATTCTGGTCAGACCTGAGGGCACATAGATCCTACCCTGAGAGAATATCACCCACTCCTGCACTTGAGCTGCTCAGTTACAGTGACCATAAAACAATTGGATTTGACATCAATGTAGAAGGAGGAACAAGAAAATCTAGCACAGTAGCCTTTGCCTTTAAAAAGGGAGACTACACAAAAAATCAGGAAGCTAGTTGGACAAAAGTTAAAAAGGGCCCCTGAAGAGGTGAGGAACTTTCAGGTATCACGGGAACAGTTTAAGGACCCCATATTGGAGGGTTGCAAATGCATAACATGAGAAGAGAAGAGAAGAGAAGAGAAGAGAAGAGAAGAGAAGAGAAGAGAAGAGAAGAGAAGAGAAGAGAAGGCCAGTATAGTTTGGCTGAGTTGCAGAGGCAATAAGCAGAAAAACAGCTTCTTTCAAAAAACGAAAGTCAAAATCCTAATCAGGAAAATAAGAAAGAGCAGAAACTCTTGCAAGTAAAATGTTAAACTGTAATAAGACAAGTCGCCAAAGCTCTGCCAGGACGTCTCTCAGGCATTATATGATCAGTGTAAAAAGGGCACTGAAGGATGACAGGTCCATTACCAAAGCCTAAAAGCATTCTTTGTATCTGTCTTGACTGTGGAAGACGTTAGGGAAATTCCATCACCATCACTCCTCTCTTTCTAGGGACAAGTCAGTGAAGCTGCCCCAAATGGAGGTTTCAGTAGATGCGGTTGTAGAGGATATTGATAAACTAAACTACAGTAAATCATCAGGGCCTGATGGCATTCACCCTAGTGTCCTGAAGGAGCTGAGATCAGAAATTACTGAACCTTGTCTGCCTGAATTCCTAACTGTAATATGCAATCTATCATAGAGAGGGTGAATGTGTTTCCTTGGCCTCACTCAGAGCTTGTCTGCCTCAATTTGAGATGGAAGAAATGATAAGAGTTATTCCCCAAATTAGGTGAGATACTATTGACCACCCAGATAGTAGTTTAACAAGATATTACATTTATTGAATGCTGGTTACAAAGTCTTAATTGGCCACGCTTAGGGCTTGTTAGCCAGGAAGTGGTTTCTTCACGGCCCTGTTTCCTCTCAGGTCGGTGTTCTTGGGGAACCCTGCCACAGGGCGCAGCCTGTCTGATTTACAAAGAACTCTCCCCCTCCCCACCTCTACCTGAACAAGAACTGATTAGAGGAAGGACTTACAGAAGACAAAGAAGATGCAGTGGGAGACGCACCTAAAGCCCTCCAGAAAAGAGTGACAAGAGTGAAGCAACTCCCCATGCCTCATTTGTATCTGAGATGGAACCAGATGACAACTCATTTAAATGGAAGATGGCACAGGCATGCACCTTCATTAGCATTCAGGATGGAGAACAGAGATTCCAAGGCAAGGACCGCACTGAATTCTGGGATCAGAAAAGCAGGGGAGCATTGCATGATGGGGAATCCTTGCTCCAAATGCTAATCAACCCACATCTACGCACACCCAGCTCAGCATTTATCAGACCAATTCTAGTAATGACTCCTCTATTGGTATCCAAAACACTGAATCTGCCTGTCTGTATTGTGAGCTCCCTCAGAGTAATGCCACCTATAGCCAGCAGTGATCAGTTCCTATTATCCAGCGTATGAGCCATTGTCTACCCCTAAACAAACCTAGTGTTCTCCCTTGAGCCGGTGTTAGTTCCCTACAAAAACCCCTACACAGGCTCTAGTGTCTGTCCTGGGGCTTGGATCCAAAGATGCACTAGTTCCACTCCTTTTCTGCCTGGCATCTCTCCATTGATCGTGCTGAGGACTCTGCCTGTCTGCCAGATCCAACAACACCTGGGAACCTCAACTGGTTCAAGCTTCACTGAGTGGTGAGACCCCAACTCTCTCCCTCTCCCTCTCGCTGGCTCCAGGAACCTGACTTTTATTCTCTTACTCCAGGCACAGCTTTCTAAACCTGACTTTTGCTAATCAAACTCAATCTAGACTTCCCCAAAACCCTAATTGAAACTATGTAATATTGTAACTGTTTAGTTGTCTCTCTCTTGTATGGCTATTATTACTGGTATCATCATAAATTCATATACCTGGCAATAAATAACTTTTATGGTCAAGCTGGTTGCTACACTTTTTCTACGAACCTCACCTACTCTTTCTTCCTCTCGACTTCCCCATTTGTTCTGCAGCAACACTTCTTTTACCGAAGCCAAAGATCCCTGTAATGCCCAAAATCACAGTGAGGTCTGCTCATCAAGGGGGCTACTACTAGGACAGTTAGGGCAAAAAATTGGGATGTGCTGAGTTTGAAACACATAAGGGGATCAGCTTGTACAGGCTGATTAACCCAGTTTGGCTCAGATGGGCCCTAATGAACTGAATGCTGACCCATGAGGGTGTCAACTGGACACCCAGCCTGATTCAGAGGTTTTCTGTTTACCTGTGTGCTTGTGTCTGACTGTATTTTGTTGTTACCTTAACAACCTGATTCCTGGCATATGAGAGTGTCAGCCTGTACATGCTGATCAACCCAGCTGAGTCAGGCATGCCACGTTAATCTGCATGTGTGTATGTATTGGACTGATTTGGTGGCTGGAGGAACCCAGCCCCATTGAAACTGAGTCCCACAAGGTAGCTCCATTGGGAGTGAGGACTTGCAGAAGGGAGAGATACAGCTCCGTATAGAAACATAACTATTCTCCAAGCAATAGAGTTTCTATCTTAATGCTCTGTTACAGTCTCTACAAACAGTCTTAGTACCAGAGGACTGGAGGGTTTCCATGATACTCCTCTGTTTAAAAAAGGCTGTAAAGGGGCTGCAGGGAGCTACAAGTCAGTGAGCCTAACCTATTATTCTGAAAGACTGGTAGAAATAACAGTGGGAAAAAAAAACATGAATTGTTCAGCACTAGGAAGCGCATGACTTGCTGTGCAGGAATCAACAGGGCTTTGTCAAAGGGAAATCACGCCTCATCAGCATACTGGAGTGTTTTGTCAATAAGGAGCTGGATTGGGGCAACCCAAATGATGTAGCATATATGGACTTCCAAAAGGCCTTTGACAAATTCCCCCACTGGAGACTCTTAATGAAGTTAGGTAGTCAGGGGACTACAGACAACATTCACATGTGGATTAAAAAAAGGCTCAGTGATAGAAAGCAAAGAGTCAGTTTTCAGGATGGAAAGTAAACAGTGGAGTCCCCCAGAGATCTGTGTTGAGACCAGTGCTGTCTACCATACTCATAAATGATTCAGAAACGGTGGTGAATAGTCAGGTGGTCAAATTTGTCAAGTATACAAAATTACCCCAAGTGGTAAACCCAAGACAGACTGTGAGGAACTACCAAAGGATCTGACACAATTGTGAAAATGAGGAAATAAATGGAAAATGCAATCCAATATAGATACATGCCAACTGATACACCTGGGCAAAAATAACCCAAACTAAGCCTACGCTATCATGAGCTCTACATTAATGTTACCACACAAGAAAGAGATCAGGGAGTCATTGTGCACAGCTCACTAAAACATCAGCTCAGTGCTCATCAACCATAAGAAAGGCAAACAGGATGTTAGGGATTATTAAGAAGGGAACTGTAAAATGGAACAAAATGGAAAGTATCATTATGCCCCTTTAGAAATCTATGGTTTGCCCACACCTTGAACCCTGTGCCCAGTTCTGCCCACTCCCTCCCCAGGGGAGCTCAGCTTTTCCCCAGGCTCCTTCCCAGCATGGAGGAAAGCGGCCCCTCCCCTGCCCCATGGCCCATGCTCCCTGCTGCAGCTGCTCGCAGCCTGCGTGGGGCTGTCCTGAGCAGGCACATATCATCAGCTTTCAGACTGGATATATGAAAAAACTTCTTCACAGTTCGTGTGACTACACTCTTGAATAGATTCCCAGTGGGGGGGGGGGGGGGGCAAGCACCCGGGGGGGGGGGGTGCGCAAGCACCTACCATGGAGATCTTCAAAAGGAGACTGGGTACACACCTCGCTGAGGTTATTTGACTTCAGCAGTCTTTCCTGCCAAGAACAGGGGGGCTGGACCTGATGATCTCATGAGATCCCTGCCAACCCTAAACTTCTGTGACTCACTCTGCCATCAGTAGCAATAGAAGTAACCACAGTAGTCAAAGTATTAGTAACCACAGGGTAGTTTTCTTATAGCACTTGTATGTATCACCTGGAATTAAGAATGATTCATTTAAAGGAGAAATTAGAACCTTATCATGAGTGAATTTATCATATGTAAAGACCTGTTCACTTGCTAAGACCTGTTGTCTTAGTTTTTTCTTTCCTGTTATAACTTTATTGCTTATTCTTTATCACAGAAGCTACTCAGTCAACTGCACCACAAAATTCTAAAATTTCCTGACGATAAAAGAAACCAGCACAAGCATTTTTTTTTATCAGAAGAAGGGCTGTGATTAAATTGTCTGGTCTGAATGAGATAGAAAAACCACCAAACCACAAATCCTGAAAGAGAATATATGCAGCCTTTGCCTGTCTTAATTTTGCATTGATTTAGACCCCCTGATAAGGTAGTAAAACCTTTTACAAATAGCATTTAGCCAGTAATTACATAAATATAAAACTAATACGGAAACCTTTTTAAACAGTACACTTGGAAGGCTGAAGGAGTCAACTGCCAGGGTCCAAAGGTCACCTAAACCTTTCCTTCCAAGGGGTTTTAAGCATGACTTTTCCTTATACTGCTTCAACTGAATGCTAGCTGAGGTTGTGCTTCACTTTCCAATGAAATGGTATTATCTTGGGTTAGGCAGGTGTGGTGCAACCTTTAATCTGGGCTACTCAGAAAGGTACAGAAAGGTAATGTTCTTGTCCTAATTATTTGATATCCAGAGAAACGGTATGGTGAATTGGGAAAAAGGAATGCCAGAAATATAAGAGATAAATGCAACATTTCTGTATACAAGAAAGAGAGCCATTTAGGGAGAAATATTCCAAAGAAACTTGTGAATCCTTCACCTGAGACAAGGTCCAAACACTGCAGTCTGGCAAATGTCCTTCAAGGGGATCTTGAGTAGAACTTGGACATGTCCCAGAGAGGCAGAGACTGAGCCAGACTTGGCAACAGGGTGGTAAGTGCACTCTCCTGGGAGAGGGAAACTTTGGATTTTCATCCCTTCACTTCCATTTTTTTCCCCTGTTCTTGCATCTAGTCACTGTTTAATGTGGATGCACAAAGAGTCTTGGGAACAGGGACAGGATCCGAGGGTCTCTGCCCCGCCAGCCAAAGGCCCTAAACATTAGGCTATGGAATGAGATCTTCTGGCCCCATGAGTCTTGCACTCTATTTTGCACAGTGGTCAAGTTTCAACAGAAAGGACTGAGGATGGTCCTGTGCCAGAATAGCTTCTAGCATGGCAGCTGAGCCATTAGTTTGGCAGATGAAAGGTTTAAAACTTGTCAGGCTCTGTAGGGCTGGGATTACAGGTCACCCCTTCCTAGGCCAAACCAGTAACCGCTAGGAAAGAGGAGACTGCTACTTTCACCACCTCTGGAACACAGTTGAACAAAAGCAACTAGGTTGGAGTCCTTTCTAATGTGGTCAATCCACAGTAGCATGGCCAGAGCATGTTTAGCAGATCTGGCCAGTTCAGGGTCAAAGTTTGGCAGCTGGTCCTCCTCACCCATGGATATTAAGTGAATGTTAAGACACCTACTTGCTTGAACTGGAATCCTGAGTAGAGCAATGACTAACCACCTGCACAGACCTGAGCCTCTGTAGCTTATCTGTGGACTTGCAGGGCATCTGCGGTGGAGGCAAGAATTTGAACCTGGTCTTTTGGGTCCTAATACTTAACATAATATATAAAGCACCACTCTTCCTGTACCGTTTGTCTGGAACTATGTATTTCCCTGCCTTCTTCTAGCCTTGCTTTACAATAAATTAGTGACTGAATGTATTGACTTGCCCACAGTGAGCAAAGAAATGCAAGACCCTCCTATTCTTACCCTTAACTTTCTGAAGAAAGTGAGCCAGTGTGTTTTCCCAGAACAAAGTTTGTTTGCTAACTGGTCTCAGGTTGTGAGCTAGTGAAGAAGCACAAGAATCTCAAACATGATAACTAGTAGAAACAGCAAATGAAAAAAGAAAAGAGGGGCTATTTGCTGGAAAGCCTGAATCCATAAGGCTGTTCCTGTGTTCTTTTATGTACTGAGACCTCTATCAACAGATCTACATCAGTGTCCGTGAGGTCAGAAGCTGTGAAGTGTGTGTGTGTGTGTGTGTGTGTGTGTGTGTGTACTTGAATATTCTTCTCTGCATTCCAAAGGTGTATATCATCACAGGTTGCCTGAAGGTTAGGCGTGGTTTCTGGGATGACAGCTTATTGTGAACATCATTAAAGATGTTATGAGTAAAGTTATTTTGGTTTCTAGTTTGTCATTTGCTTCATGCTACCAATTACTTCCCTGTCAGGGTTTAGAAACCCACTGCGGGAGGCAAAAGTAGCCAATGCCCCAGATTTTTTTTTTCCTCAAACCAACATGGGAGACAAAAGTGTAACAGATTGATTGGATTGAATTGGGAGAAAAGTGAGCTATGGATAGCTGTGCACAGCAGCTACCATTATGAAGCTCTACCTTAGATGCCACAGCAAGGGGGGAGTGAGGATGGATTTAAATAACACACCCCCCCCCCAACCAGGTTTTTGTATGGGGTAAAATATATTAATTTTTTTATATCTTAAAAGTCA
Organism: Alligator sinensis; assembly: GCF_000455745.1. Classification (NCBI taxonomy): domain Eukaryota; kingdom Metazoa; phylum Chordata; order Crocodylia; family Alligatoridae; genus Alligator; species Alligator sinensis. The sequence continues at coordinate 102,408 of NW_005842791.1, forward strand.
GATGACTGATGACATTCTTCTAAGAATCTTATTTATAAGAAATATATTGGCAAATTCCATACCTTTTTCATTTGGGACACAAGATAGGATGCGTCCTGGGTACAGAGAAAAATATCTGAGAAAAATCTCAAAACAGCCAGCCCCCACCCACCTAAAGGATTACCTGGGCTGGGCTCTGAAGTGTTAAGGCACCCCATTATCTGACTAAGTAGCTTGATACCTACAAAAACTCACACCTCTCTGAATTACATAATCTGTAATGTGCTAACCTGCCTCATACCTCATGGTTGGGGTCAGGATGGGGATCTGCGCAAATGGGGATTCATGAATACTGAAGACCCTTTTGTGCAGTGATTTCCCAGATACTTTAAAGAGCAGACCAGGGCAAGTGGAAAGAGAGTGGGGAGACGTACATCGGCTAAGAGAATCTGCACTGATCTGTTTCCATTTGTAATGCAGAGAGAAGCAATGTGTCTTGGGTAACAAAATCAGCCTCACTTCTCTGTGTTTGTTAACTTGTAAGTGCTGCTGCAGGGGCAGTGGCCTCCTTATAGCACTGATGCAAAGACTGTGGATGCCAATGGGAGCCTCTCCACTGACTTTGAGTTGCTCTGGCTCAAGCTCAGGAATTCTGTTATCAGTGATGAGAACTGAAAAACCTGACCTGTCCCAACTGAATTTCTGCTCACTGGAGTTGGGAGGCAGGTAACAGTGCCATGCCAGGAACATCTGCCAACCTTGAAACATCTGCAAACCTTGATATCATAATAGCAGTAAGACATAAAGTTGTCAGCCAAGGCACATGTGTACTCTACTTCAGAGCTTTGAATGATAGCAAGATGGTTAGCAGTCTAGATCTTAACATGGAGATTGGCAGGAGGGAATTTCCCATGCTTCTGAGCTTGGGTATATGCCTGCAGCTACCCGGTAGGCTGAAAAGGAGGCATAACCAATAGGGGTGTGCAAAACGGGCCATATTCAATTCAGGTTTGGATTCAGCCCAAATCAGGGACATTGATATAATTCATTGATTAGGATCACTGTCCCCGATTCGATTCGGCTGAATCCAAATCTGAAGATTTGATGCTGATTTGGAGAATATTTTTTCTACATACCTCAAGGTACCAGGCATGGCTCTTGAATGCTGCAGTGGTAGGGTGGATGGAGCATCCCACAAAATGCATGGGAGTTCCCTGCATGCTTGACAGCGAACCCAGAAGTGGACCAATAGTACTTCCCAAGCCGAAGGGTACAGGGGAGTTCTGGTCCACGTCTGGTCTGCTACCAAGCTTGCAGGGCAGCACTTCTGTGGGACACTCCATGCGCTCCAGCACCACGGCATTCACGAGCCACCTGCTATCTAGAGGTATTTAGAAAAACCATTTAAAGCCGCGTCTATGTCCGAATCTCCAAATCTTTCCAAATCTCTCCAAATCGATTCACAGGTTCCAATTCGATTCGGAGAGATTAAAGGGTTTCCTGATCTGATTTGCATTTGGAGATTTGGCCACTGAATCAGCCTGCATCTTCAACAAATTGAATCAAGGACCAAAGTTTCGCACAGCCCTGTTACCTAGTTTTTATTGTAAGCTGCCTTGGGCCTTTTGGGGGTGGAAAGTGAGCATAGAAATCAAACAAATAAATAAATAAATGTTAGAGATGTTTCTCAGGTAGTGAAAGAACTGCATTCAGCTTCCTCCTCCCCTTTAAGTAGTGAAACTTGCCTCTCCCATTTTCTAGAAGTGTATCCTACCCACCAGGTTATAAATGAGTCTGGCAGAGAGCTGGAGGGGGAGTTGGGAGGCACCCTGCATTCGTGCTATTGAGCTTGAGCCACCAGAAAGAAAGGAACACAACTTTTATGGGGCCAGAGACAGGAATGACTTCTGGGTGTTACACTTTATATCTGGCCAGCCCAGTCAAATATGAATCATGTTACTGCTTTTCTTCTTGGAGGGGCCTATTTGACTACAAATTCATCCTTGTCTTGCAGATAGACTGAAGTCACTTCCTCGATGGGCTTGAAAACCACAGGCTAAATAGGAAAAAAACCAAACATATTAAGCCCTCATGATAATGTTAACTGTTTGTGTTTGGAAAATAGCACCAAGAGATCAAGTTGATCATGTTTCTTGATTGGAAATATAAAGACCACAATCAATTAATGAGTTATAAAAAAGACACATTATCAACCCAGTCTGGGGACAGCAACAAGGTGAAGCAATAGAACAAGTAAAATATGAAGATTCACACACCTTTATTTCTGCCTGATTTGTTTCCCATGCCTGGTTCCTCTTTATTATCTGAAAGTTCATGCATTCATTCACTTTTTTTGTCTAGCATCAAATATCAGAAGCAGACTGTAAAACCACCCATATGGTTTCTTGTTCTCTTTTTTCTTCCTGTTTTTTTTCTTCCCCTTTTGGTTATCTAAAGTCAAAATCCTGTAACAAATTGCAAAATCAACCACAGCATGAGGTCAATATTCTGTAGCAATACTGCTATTTGGCATAAATACAACAAAAGCCATATATTTGTGCAGCTGAGTGAAAAGAAATAAGTTGTTCACTTCTATGCAGAAACTTTCTGCAGACACAAATGGTGAGATAGAGATACAGATACAAATGATGATATAGAAAGACATGAAAGCCACTTACAAATCTAGCTCCCATTGACAATCAATATGACCTAAACAAAATACCTAGCTCCTGATTAGAATTTGCTGACTTACTTGCCCCTACATATGCACCTGGGTGATCCTGTCCCCCACCTCAGGACCTCCACAGATGAAGGGATGCCTACCAAGTATGTGCATTAGAGAAACACAAGAAGAGCCTATCTACATGGAATCCAAATGGTGAATTATTAACAAAACGTACCATTTCTATGGAAATGCCACTTCAGTTCATTAAAGTGAAATAGGATTTAACCCGAAAGCATTAGCAGGGTCATGATTTTGCACTGGCCTCCACTAATACTCCTCACCACTACAACCTGGGTAATCAATAGCAAACTTAAAACTTAGATCTTTCTTTCTCTTCTTACATAGTAAATTATGTGACTTGTTTGATCTCTCACAGTTGATAGAGCAATGGATTGATGCTGTCCGTTATGGCATATGAATCTTGCATCAATAACTACCACAGCTAGAAATAACAACACCATGAATGTGGTGATGAGGCATAAAAATGTGGGAGACAAACAGGAAAAAGAGAAGGTAGGAATACTACAAACATTCACATAAAGAAATAAGACACAAAAAATATAGTGTGGGGGGTTAAAAATTTTTTTTGAGTGCTAGGGTATGAGTTAAACAAGGGCCTTGTGAATTCTGTCTTCTTTGAAGTCTCAAAATCAAGATCAATATACTTGGGGGGATGTAGTCACTAGAGACATTACTACATGTTTCTGGTCAGCCCCTAAGATCCAGTGGTCCCTTTTGACTTCATGAGCTATAAAGCTACTAATCTAGGTGTGTTAAGATAATGCCTGTCCTGTCAATCATTCCTTCCTCACAAAAAGCCTGATAAAGCAAGCTATGAAGTCAATCACTGTCTATATACACTGTGAACCTCCTCAGATTTCAATGATGCAGCGAGAAAATGCCCTGCTACAGAGATCCCGCAGAGCCTTTTTGACTTGCTGATTCCTCAGTGTATAGATGTAAGGGTTAAAGAGCTGGGTCACCACCGAGTAAAGAAAGGACACAGTCTTATCAAAATCCTGCCCACCTCTCTGAGATGGCCGGATGTACCTGAAAATTGCACTGCTGTACATTATTGTAACCACCAAGAGGTGAGCAGAACAGGTAGAAAAGGCCTTCTTCCTTCCCGTGGCAGACGGGATGCGTAGGATGGTGGAGATGATACAGCCATAGGAAATGATGGTCACGGTCAGAGTACCGGGTATGATAAAGATCAGTGCAATCAAGAGTAGTATTTCAATGAACTGTGTATCTGTACAGGAGAATGCAAGCAAGGGGGCTGTATCACAGTAGAAGTGGTTCATGACATTGGGCCCACAGAATGGCAACTGGGTAATCATTACAATGGGAGGAACCATCAAAATAAAACCAGCCACCCAACAGCTGAGCACCAGCTGGATGCAAAATCTCCCATTCATGATGGTGGGGTAATGTAAGGGGCGGCAAATAGCCATATAGCGGTCAAAGGACATCATCGCCACATGGAAAAACACACAGGTTCCCAAGTAGAAAAATGACAATAACTGGATGAAGCATGCGGGAAGTGAAATGGCTTTCTTATCCATCAGGAGGCTGTAGAGGGTCCTGGGAATGAAGGAGGAAGTGAAGGAGATCTCCAGAAAGGAAAAATTCCGGAGGAAGAAATACATGGGGGTCTGGAGACGATGGTCAACCAGCGTGATGGTGATGACAGTGAGGTTTCCCAGCAGGATCAAAAGGAAAATGAAAAGGAGAACCCCAAACAGGATGATTTGCAAATGCCGGTTGTTGGTCAAGCCCAACAAAATGAACTCCACCACTGACGTATGGTTCATCACTTCTGGATCAGCTTAAAGAGAAAAAGAAAAGGAAAGGAAAGTTAGAATTAATATCAGGTTTCCTGTTAGATTATGAGAATACGTACAGAAAACATCCCCAAGGACTTCTGGGTGCTCGGCACTCCAGAAGCCTTCAGAAAAAATAGTCCAGAAGAATTAGAACCAAACACAACGGGTATCTCAAAAGACAGATACTTCAGTGAAAAACATTGATGTATGGTACTGCAGAAAAAAAGAATGGAGGAAAGACAGAAGGGAGACTGATTTTGCTCACAGTTTTACCTTCATTTTAATCATCTCTTCAAATTAATGAGAACAGTTTGCAAGATTTGATCAGCTGCATTAACTCATGGCCCCCTGACTGAAAACTAAGGGTTGGTATTTTCTGATGGGTGTCTTCAGTCTATCCAAGAGCACCTTGCATCTAAAAAGATGGAGAACCACTGCTTTAATTCTTGGGAACTTTCAAATATATGTTTTAGGCCAAGTAGAACCAACCAGCTAACTGTGAAGAGAGATAAATCTGCTTTTACCATCACCTTTTCAATCTGTGCAAATGAATGTGAAGAGAAAGGGCTTGAGAACTTTGGACTGTCAGTTCTTTTTTCCACATTGCTCCAGATTTCAGAATTATGCTCTTTTCCTCTATAATTACCATAATACTTCATACCAAGGGGTAAATCTTGCAGCTACATGACTACAGTTGTGCCATGGAAAAACTTGAAGGGTGTGAACAAACATAAGTTTTAGCACGTTTAAAAGGGGAAGCAGAGCTGCTGCTTGGGAATACCTGGCAGCTGTTACTGTCTCTGTTATTCTGAGTGATCCTGCGGTGACCCATGAAAGCTAACTCTCCCCAGTTTTGATCATGAAGGAAGGGGAGAGATGATGGAGTGGTGTTGCCACATTTGTATTGCCACAATATTATGCAGACACAGCAGTTGCTTTTTAGCCGCTTATACAGGTATCCTGTAATTCAATTGTGACCCCTCTCAATACAGAAAATGAAATAGGATTGATCATTGGCAATTTTGTCTATTTGTTTCTCAAAATCCAATACATAACAAAGTTAACAGCTATGCTGGCACTATAAGTCCCTTTCATCTCCTGTTTCAGAAAGTCTGCAGTCAAATGCTTTTCTTAGTATACCTTCTACAAATTGGGAAGACTCCTCTGCATAGACTCCAGCTTCATTCTCCACTGCCAGCCCCCTGACTCCCCCTGCAATTTAAAAGGGTCATAGTCTCATCTGTGCAGCAAACATTTTACCTACACACTTCTATGTGACTCTGATCCAAAGCAGTTCAGAGTCAGTGAAGAGGCTTCTGCAGATTATGTTCAGTTCTGCACCAGTGACAGTAAAAATCGAAGGCCCATTCCCTGGTGTTTACAGATCTGAAGCCTGGATTGTTGAGAGAAGACCTATTTTCCCAGAGAGAGCAGCTGGACTCTACATCTTAAAAACCAATTTGTCACCCCTTAAGTTCCCCTTTTTTGGGTCCAGTCCCCTGAATCCCACTGAGCTTTTTCAGCCTCCAAAGAGTTACCTTTCTAAACACATCTTTAGGACTCTGATTTCGCACCACAAATGACTCCTTAGTGCCTACAGATACTCATCCCAGAAAAAGATCTGATCTGCCATTTTGGCTAAGGGTTTCATTCCTAACTATATGATTTCTTATAGCTGGTTTTAGAATCTGTAATTTCTATCTTGATATGAAACAAGGAAGGATTTCATTGACCTTACCTCTAAAGAGGACAGAAGAACAGCAGCAGAGTTCTTGCACCTTTGCAGAAAGCCAAACGCATAGATAACAGAGCTTCAAGGTTCTCTGACTTCACATCCATTACCTACTCACTTATACCGTCTAACCCCACATCCATCAGTTCCCTCAAACTAATTTCCTGACTATCATTTTGAGATTGAAAAATTTCCTGGGACTGGCAAGTCCTGGGACTATGTTGGCCAGGGGCTATATGATGAAAGGCCCTAAGGGGAGCACCTTTCTTTCTGCCCCCAAAAACAAAATAATGAAAATAATAGGGTAGCACCTATCAGTCCTGCAAATTGTTAACGCTTTAGATTGTCAACTCATGAAACCTCTCCTAATCTTCAGTCGGATGTTGTGGTGGTCAAAATTTGTCAAACATATGGAACACTAACAAAACAATGTAAAACAATAGCCTACAGCTACTAAACAAACCTCGTCTAACTTAAGTCTGTGGACTGATGCTTTTCTGCAAAACCAGGGGCTGTGGATAATCCTCCTTCCTCAGAAATAACCCCTCCTTTTTAAGTGGTCATGTATAGGAGTTGGGATGCGTGAGATCCATCTTTGCCACTGGTTCAGATGCTTTGGGACCAATTAGCTAACAAGCATGGCTGAAGACTCTTTGAAAAAAAAATCTGTTAAGAACCTTTAGGAAAAGGAAGGATGTTGTGAAAATCCCTTGCTAAAAAAAAGTTGTACAAACTCTTCATTCCCACTGTTGTCATGTGTTGTGCAATTGTATGGAGGAGATGGAGTTTCAGTCCTTGGCTTTAACTTTTGCCTGCTGTCAATCACTTTTTACATCATATCCCTTCCTTGTGCCTCAGTTTCCTGAACTCTGAAATGGAGTTCATGAAACTGATATCTGCAAAACAGTTTGAAGCAGTAGACTTTTGGGGCTTCAAACTTTTTTCTAGCAAAGGAGCTATGTTCTGCATCCAAAAGAACTGCCTATCTCTGCTTAGTTTCTTTTTTTTAGAAAGGGTCCCCTTGCATCTCACCAACCTATTCTGTTCTCCATGGCTTGTATTATGGGCACATTTTGAAACTGCTCTATGTCTCCACCACAGCCATACTGTCGAAGGAGGAAGATCTGTGGCGCTCAGAGGAAATAAGCCTTGATTGTTCCCACAACATTGCCACATGCATCAATGACCTGGAAGATGGGATGGAGGCCAGCCTCAGCAAGTTTGCAGATGACACCAAGCTGGCAGGTGCAGTAGATACACTGAAAGGTAGGGCTAGGATTCAGAGTGACCTAGATAAATTGGAGGATTGGGCCAAAAAGAATCTCATGAGGTTCAACAAGGACAAGTGCAAAGTCCTGCACTTACCATAGAACAATCCCACACACCAGTACAGGCTGGGAGCTAACTGGCTGGCCAGCAGCTCTGCAGAAAAGACCTGGAGGTAATAGTGTCCAATAATCTGAATATGAACCAACAGTGTGCCCTTGTTGCCAAGAGGCTAACAGCATGCTGGGCTGCATTAGTAGGAGCATTATCAGCAGGTCAAAGGAAGTGATTACTCTCCTCTATTCAGCACTGGTGAGGCCACATCTGGAGTTTTGGGCCCCCCACTACCAAAAGGATGTGGACCCACCCCGCAGAAAGGATGTGGACCAGCTAGACAGTGTCCAGCAGAAGGCAATGAAAATGGTGAGGGGGATGGGGCACATAACTTGTAAGGAGAAGCTGAGGGAACTAGGCTTATATTAGTCTAGAGAAGAGAAGACGGGGGAGTGGGAACTAAATAGCAGCCTTCACTACCTGAGGTGGGGTTCAAAAGAGGATGGAACTAGACTGTTATTATTACTGACAGATGAGAGAACAAGGAATAATAGTCTCAAATTGTAGCAAGGGAAGTTTAGGTTAAATATTAGGAAGAATTTTCTCACTAGGAGGGTAGTAAAACACTGGATCAGGTTACCCAGACACACTGTGGACTCTTAAACCTTGGCGGCTTTTAAGACCTAGCTAGACAAAGCCTTGGCTGAGATGATCTAGTTGGGAATGGTCCTGCTTTGAGCATGGGGTTGGATTAGATGTGACCTCCTGAGTCTCTTTTAACTCTAATTTCCTATGATTCTAAGCAATCCAGTGGGAGCATGGCCTTGTGTGGTTAATGGGAAAACTCCCTGTGTCCAGGACTGGTCTCTAGCTCCTAGTGCGGCATATACTTCCCCACTGTTTTCTGTCCATTTTACCCAAGTACTCTTTGTTAGAGTAACTATATTTGGATCTTGGGGAGCACTGGATTTGAAGCTGAATAAAAGGCTTTAACCTGTGGCCTAGCAAAAGCTGCTAACCACAAGGCAGAATGATATCTAAGCCAGTCATTTTCTTATGCTAAGTAACCATCTTAACTGTGTTAACCATTTTTTCTGAAAAAGCAGCAAGCGAGTCTGTGAGAGTCTGCATGCTGTAAATGAGGTGAAGCTTTAGGAATGTGGAAGATGGTACAACATGGGACAGAAAAACAGACTGGAACGTAAAAAACAACATATCATTGGTACCAGAATCTGAAATGAACATATGCAAAACGGTGAATGGTGATTGGTGAAGAAGCCTTCAGAAGCTTCCAGGTTTTGGTCAAAGTACACCCATTGACTGAAGAAGTAAGTTCATGGTCTTGGACATACGCTCATAGGAAAAAGGCATGTAAATGAATGAAATGCATAGGCAATCCCATGCTAATGAAGCAAACAGTAAGCAGAGGTGGAGCTTGAGATGGGAGGAGAAATGAGTGGAACAGAATGAGGGACAGAGGTGCGGTGAATGTCAATGAGTATAAGCCAAAATGTATAAATATGGGCAATACTTTTGTTCCTGCCGCCCAGCCCCAACAACAGCTGCCACCATGACCCCCCACCCAGGCCCGTGCAGCCTCCCTCCCTCCCCGCTGTCTCCCCCTCCCTGCCAGCTATTGTTGGGGCTCTCTTCCCACTCCCCTCCCTCCCTCCCCACTGCCCAGCCCCAACTACAGCTGCCACCATGACCCCTCTTTCACCTCCCCTCACCCGGCTTCCATCCCTGCCCTCCACCTCCCCTTCCCTGCTGGCTGTTCTGGGGGGCATCAGGGGTGGGCGGGGGGGGGCACTGCCACTGCAAACCCCCTCCCTTCACCCTCACGGAGGGAGGTTTGGAGAAGCCCTGCTGATTGGGCAGCTAGGGCGTGTTCACTGCCACCACAAACCATGCCATGCCAGGTCATGGGTGGCCAGGTCTGAAGGAAACCCAGGGGCAGAAGAAATAACCAAGATCAGAACCAAAGTGTAGGAGAGCCAGGAAGCCAGAAGCCTGGGGGACTCATGGCATCTATCAGGTTCTGATCACCTATGTCTGCCCCAATCCTCAACTGAGGAGGTAGTGTACTGGGATGAACACAAGCCCACAACAGCCTAGATTTAAAACCACAGCCTGACAGTAGCATCCCACCAACACATTCATGAATACCTCCCGGCCACCCACTTGTACATGCAGTGGTGTGAAGCCCAGAAACCACTCTGGGGTATCCCCCGTTCCGCTTCATGTGTGCTTGAAGTCAGGAATCTTTGGCACCAATTTTATTTAATCCCAAGTTTTTTCAGTGGTGCTCTTGGGCAACATTTCCACTTCCCAGCACATGGGGAGTCTTACTGCTAAGACAGGTACATCCCTTCAGAAGAATGAATGTGGAGGAATCTCATACAAGCAGTCCGAGCACAGCTTTCTCTTTCAGTACCAATAAGATAATTCTGTGTCAAATCAGAACTCAAGCAACCAAGAAATAACTCAAGCAAGCCAGAAAGCAGGTAGAAGGAACCATATTAAGGATGCCAATGTTTCCAATGTGTTTATTTTTCCAGTTTTACAATCTTAGATATAGGCAGACAAAGTAATGTAGTTACTTCAGTATTTCCAAAACAATCATCTATTCCACTTCCATTTTTTTTTTCAGTTCAGTTACTTGACTGATGGTTTTTAAAGCCAGAAGGGACCACTACAGTTTCAAATCTAACACCTTGTTCAGTCTGGGCCATAGAGATTCAAGCAGTAACTTCTGTATAAGGACAAACACCAAGCATAATGAGGTACAGATATCACATTGTTTTCCGATGTACTTAATCAAAAGGCTGTTTCACTCCTTTTACTGCTAATAACAACACAGAGGGAACAGAGGGGGGATGTGTAGGCATTACACACAGGGACAGAAAAAGTAAAATGCAGTAGGGCAAAGAGAAGACTCAATCATTGTATTACAGTGTGGATTGTTATTGGCAACCCAGTAACGTGAAACAACCATAATATAAACCCAAGTCTTTGCAAAAACAACCACTTCTTCTTGTGGCATGAATATTTGCACTGTGCACAAGTCATAAAGCATAGTAGCTAGGGTGGGAAGGGACCTAAACAGATCATCAAATCCAACCCCCTGCCTTGGGCAGGAACAAAGACAAGACCTGCCCACAACAAACCCATACTGGCTGTCATTCAAAAATCCTACTTTCTGCAAACCTATCACACATGAATACATACTTTACCCCAGATGCAACTTGAGCCCACAATCCCTGGCTTAGGAGGCCAGTGCCTTATCCATTAGGCCACTGGGGCCTATATAATACAGTAAAATGTAAATCATCTCTTTGTTTGAGAGAGAAATTTCTCCTGTCTAGACTGGATCATGTGCAGAAGAGCAATAAAAATACAACACACCTCACCTCTTGACCCATTCAATCCTAACATGAGCATTGGCAGTGCCTCCTAATTCGCCATGCAGCCAGTCACCATCCTTATTCACTTAACTCCTCTGCCTTTGAAATCTTGGCTTTCAGGAACGTCTCAGACGCTTAGAAAATGCCCTGCCACCAGCATCCTTCAAGGCCTGTTTGACTTGTTTATTCCTCAGGGCATAGATATATGGGTTAAACAGCTGGGTCACCACAGCATAGAAAAAAGAAATAACTTTGTCTGAAGCTTGTCCTCCCCGCTGAGCTGGCCGGATGTACCTAAAGATGGAGCTGCCGTACATGATCGCAACCACCAGGAGGTGAGCAGAGCAAGTGGAGAAGGCTTTCTTCTTGCCTGTGGAAGATGGGATCTGGAAGATGGTGGAGATGATGCAGCCATAGGAAACAACATTTACTGTCAAAGTCCCAAGCAGTGTAATAACAGCTGTAATCAAGACAGTTATTTCTATGAAACCTGTGTCCATGCAAGACAGCTGGAGCAATGGAGCAGCATCACAGTAGAAGTGGTCTATGACATTTGGGCCACAAAAGGGCAACTGAGAAAACATAATAGTGACGGGAAAGATGAATAGGAAACTCACCAGCCAGCAGCCTAGCACCAGCTGGAGGCAGACCCTGCTGTCCATGATGGTGACATAATGCAGTGGGTTGCAAATGGCCATATAGCGGTCAAAGGACATCACAGCCAAGTGGAAATACACAGAAGTGCCAAAGAGGAAAAAGAAAAATGACTGAAGGAAACAGCTGGCAAAAGAAATGGCATTGATCCCTGTCATAAGGCTGTAGAGGAAGTTGGGAATGATGATAAGGGTGAAGCAGCCTTCCAGTAAGGCAAAGTTCCTGAGGAAGAAGTACATGGGGGTCTGGAGATGATGATCCACCAAGGTGATCACAACAATCACAAGGTTTCCCGTGAGGATCAAGAGCAGAATCAGTAAGAGAACCAAAAAGAGGAGAATCTTTAGGTGGTGGTCATCAGTGAGCCCCAGGAGAATAAACTCCACCACAGTGGTGCTGTTGGTCATTATTGGTGCATCCTTAAATGAATACGGTAGAAACCATTTATTTAATAAGAACTATTAAAAAGGAAAGAGGCATCCCTCCCTCCATACCAAAATATAACAACCCTTCTTAGAAGAGCGTATGTGAACACAAGACAATAACCAACAGTGTGACCAAAGCAACCCCCAGGAACCCAAAGAGCTAGGAGACAAAGGGGGAAAGTGGAAAGGATTTTATTTTCTGTTAACTTCTTTCTCCCCACAGGATCTAGCTGGGAGCATGAACTGGATTTGAAATATATCATTCCAGAAAAGAAAAGGTGTGCATCAAATCCTTGCTCATAAACCTCAGGTCCTGAGAAGTGAATATTCCCTTCTCTTCAACCTATCCCTGATCCTGTTGGGGAAGGTATTTGGTAAAGCATCAGAGTCTGCGGCAAAGATTGTTATTTTTGTACATAGAAGACAGAGGAGAGAGACAGGATGTCTATTAGGGCTGTGCGAGGCTTCGGACAGAGCTTCGGATCCGGAGAAGCTTCAGACACTTCCGGGTATGAAACAGCACGTCCAGGTCGAAGCGCTGCCTCGGTGATCTGGCCATAGGGTATAATGGGGAAACAATAAAATATCTATAACTTTGTTGTTTTTTGTCAGATTTAGATTACATTTTCAGGGGTGGTAGACTGCAGAGAGAATGGCGCCTGCTAAGTTTCAAGAGGATTGGCGCAGGGGTTTGGGGGAGCATCACCCCAAATTCTTGAAAGCAAAACTCATGTCACATCTAGGCATTACAACATAGCAGGGTGAAAACTGCAGGCGTGGTGGCGCTTACTGAGACCACAAAGCTTGCCAAAATTCAAGAAGATCGGTGCAGGGGTTTAGGGGCAATTGTACTCCAAATTATTGAAAGCAAAACTCTTGTCACATCCATGTGTTACAACACAGGGGGGTCAAAACTGCAGGGCTGGTAGCTCTTACTGAGGCCACAAAGTCTGCCAAGTTTCAAGAAGATCAGTGCAGGGGTTTGGGGGCAAGTGCCCCTCAAGCTGCGGACAAGCAAAACTGGTGCCATGGGTGCTGTGGGACTGACTGTGTCTGTCCTGGGGCGGGAGGGGAGGCACTGCTGCAGGCCTGGCTGCTCAGCTGCTGTGTTACCAATCAATCAATCATGATTGACTCAGGGACCAGGGACTCAGGGAGCAGCTCAATACACAGGACCTAGCTACTACATAACGACTTAACGAGCAGCAATTAGCACCTACAAAACCAGGCTTAGGACAGGAAAGACTCAATACAGACAATCAACTGCACCAAGACAGACACAGTCTTGGCATGAGTTTTGCCTGTCAGCAGCTAGGGGTGCAGGGCCCCAACACCCCCCTGCACCGATCTCCTCCACAGCTGGCAGGTGTCACAGCAGGGGCCACCATCCCTGCAGCTGTCACCCCGCTGCACCTGAACACACACAGTGCCACTCATGGCACCAGTTTTGCTTGTCCACAGTGTGAGGGGCAGTTCCCCACAAAGCCCTGCACCAATCTCCTTAAAACTTGGCAGACTTTGTGACCTCAATAAGAGCTACCACCCCTGCAGTTTTCATCCCCTCTGTGTTGTAACACACAGCCGTGACATCAGTTTGACTTTCAAGAATTTGAGGTACAGTTCCTGCCAAACCCCTGCACTGATCTTCTTGAAGCTTGGCAGGTTTCATGCTCTCAGCAGAGGCTACCATCCCTGCAAGTCTCATCTAATTTGGACAGGAAACAACAAAGTTACAGATATTTTATTGATTCCCCATTATACCCTATGGCCGGATCTCCAAGGTGGCTCCAAAGCTTCGGAGCCACTCTGGCCACATCGAGGCAGAAACCCAGTCCGGAGCTTCAGATCGGATCGTGGCCATCTGAAGCGGCCAGATCCAAAGCCGGATCAGATCACTACCAACTTGCACAGGCATAATGTCTATGCAGTAAACTAGCCCAACTGACCACTAGGCTTTAGAGGACCCTTGGCCTTAACTTAGCAAGGACTATGTGCATCCATTGCTTAACTTAATATTTGAGTAAGTCTTAGGGTCATCTGTCTATCCTGTGTCATCCCCAAAGTCCAAGTGTTCACTTGCAATACCTGGTATATCAGTGAGTAACTATTTGCTGCATACCTTCTTACTGGCAGCCAGAAAGACCACAATGCAGATCAATAGAAAGCCCAATCAGTTCTACAACCCAGCACCGCACAGGGACAAATGGGAGATAGATATCTGTGCTTATCTTTAAACCTTTGTTGCAGACAGCATGCAAAACTGGTAAGATAGCCCCATAGCACTATGCATTTGGCTCCACATTTGCAGAATAATGTTTTTCTGCTCATGCTGGGCACCTCTTTTCCACCTCCAGTCACATTCAATAGCAGCTTAAATTTGGATAGCTGAAATTTTGATCCATCAGGTCAGACAAGATGCAATTTCTGAGTCTAATCCAAACCCCAAAGAAAAGCTCCATTGATTCCAGGAATGCATTTTGTAATAGTGCTGCTTGGGATGTGATACTAATGCAGAGGTACTTACAGGATTGAAGATGTGAAGCCAAATTGAGGACACCAGTGTTTTTCACCAGAAACAGCTATGCTCTACATCACAAACAGCATAGATCCTTCTCACATCAGGTCCAAAGCATCTGGTCAAGCTCTTCCCCAAGTACTTGTTAAGAGCTCATTTCTCCTTCATTTTGGCCGCACAGCAAAAAAAAGGTTCTGGTTCCTCAGCGCTACCCATGGGCAGACAACTCAAATGAACCAATCACTGGGGTTTGCAACTGGTAATTAAGAGATTTCTCATGACTGAATTTAGACTCCAGGACACAGGACATAATGTGTGCCTGAAAACCAATCCTCTGCAAGTGGTTTCAAATTAAATATAACCTGTAAGAGTTATTTCCTGAAAAACAGCAGCAATGTTCTACCGACTTAACTGAACACATAACTCAAACATTTCAGAGCCAATAAGTAATCTGCAAAGCTGCAACACTCTTCTTCCTCAAGTCCATCCTCAAAATTCACTGCTGTTGTGATACCCAAGAAACACCAGACAGTGTCACCTGCCATAAGGCCATCTCTGGTTGTCTGTTTATCAAAGCGTTTCATTAACACCTGCCAATCAATTATCCCATCACTCCAACCCAACTAACTATGCTAGTCTTTCCACAGTTAATCCCTTGATTTGTAGTAAAACTAACAACATTCCAAGAAAGGGATCATCTTTGCCTTCTACAAGACCCCATGATCCCAGCTTAGAGCTTCTGCCTTGTGCTTTCAAAACAAATAATAGATTATTACACTATAAATGTTGCTAGAAGAACCTTATCTTGTAAATATAATCCCTTCAACCTTCCATCTCAAAAATCATGTCCTGTTCACTTGGTCAGATCCCTGAACAATGGAGACCTTCAAAAGTCATAGAGCAATTACCAAATAACCCAAATACAGAAGCTGATAAATGGAGATGTTTTAACTGAGGTCAGTGCTGTGCTAAATAACAGAACACAAAGCAGCACTTTGTGAAGTGCTCATGATGGTGCACCTTCCTCCATTTCTCAGTTGCCACTTATAATACCTGCAGTGTGTGGTATCCTATACTTCTCTGTCACTGTTGGCTGGCTCCCATGAGGCCAATTAGCTAAAACTACTTTCTGAAGATGGCCTGACAAAATGTTTTGGATGCCTTTGTCTGAAAGTTGGTGGGAAGAGCAGGTCTCATTCTCAGAGATATCTTTGGTTGGATGAATTCCTCAATGATGTCATGAATGATGTCATCTACCTACACTTTCAGAAGGCCTTTGATACGGTATCTCATTCTGTTCTCATAAATAAACTGACAGGCTGTGATGTGGATGATTACAAGGTCAGGTGGGTGGCAAATTGGCTTAGGGGTTGCACCCAGAGAATGGTGGTGGATGGGTTGATATCAACCTGGAAAGATGTGGGCAGTGGAGTCCCGCAAGGCTTGGTCCTTGGACCACTGCTATTCAGTGTCTTCATCAGCGACTTGGACGAGGGTGTGGAGAGCACCCTGTCCAAATTCGCAGATTATACTAAATTATGGGTCAAAGTTAACACACCAGAGGGTAGGGAATGAATCCAGGCAGATTTGGACAGATTGGAAAAATGGGCAGAAAGAAATAGGATGCAGTTCAACAAAGACAAGTGCAAAGTGCTACATCTGGGCAAAAAGAACCACCAACACACTTACAGGCTGGGGGATGACCTTTGCAGCAGGGCAGCAGGGGAAAAGGATCTTGGAGTCATAGCTGACTCCAAGATGAACATGCGTCGTCAATGTGATAAAGTGATCAACAAGGCTAACTGCACTTTATCATGCAATAGCAGATGCATGGCGAAGATGTCTAGGGGGGTGATGCTTCCCCTCTACGCGGCACTGGTCAGGCCGCAGTTGGAGTACTGCATCCAGTTTTGGGCACTGCACTTCAAGAGGGATGTGGAGAATCTTGAGAAGATCCAGAGGAAGGCCATTCAGATGGTCAGAGGCCTGCGGCAAGGCCCTACAAGGAGCGACTGAGGGACCTAGATCTCTTCAGCCTTCGCAAGAGAAAGCTTCGCTAATATATAAGGAGTTTTTATGATATAATGTCTTGTGAGAGGAAGGGAACAAAGCAAGAGGATCTGGGCTCTTTTCCAGGTCTACCAGATAATCCCATGCATTGCCTTTGAGAGAGTAATTTAATTACTCTGTGCCTTCTTTCATCCTCTGTAAATTGGTTGTGAAAAATAAACAATGTCAGCTTTGTACCATTCTGTGATATCACACCCCTGTTACGTTTGAAAAGATATCTCAGCCTAAATGACCAAAGAGAAATTCCTATTGCCATATTATAAGAGGGGATCAGGGGCAGGAAGGCATTGAGGTTCACGGAAAGGAGCCTAAGGGAAGAAGTCATCCACTGGAATCTACTAAGAACATGATTTATATGGTAAATAATAGGACTGTGCGAAACAGCTAGTATTCACTTTGGATTCAGATCCAGCTGATTCGGGGAACAGATTCGATTCAGTGATTTGAATCACTGTCCAAAATTAATTTGGCAGAATCTGATTTGGAGATTCAGCTGGTGCCGAATCATCCGAATCTCCGAATCCACCATGGGGGGACTCCTGCCAGGCCCCATCCCCTGCCCGCTCTCAATGGCTGCCCTGCCTAGCCCCAGATCCAGGGCCTTTGGAAAAGAAAAGAAAAAAAAGCCCCAACTCACTGGCTCAAGCCAAGCAGGGGCGGGGACAACAATCGCCACTGCCCCCCACTGCCCCGTGCTGTGTGGAGGGCTCTTCATGGGCCCCCAGAAGCCCAAAGGCCACTGCAGGAGCAGGTGAGTTGGGGCAGGTGGGGCAGCCATGGGGAGGGGGGGCTGCAAGAGCACGCGGGGGTTGGGAGGTGCTCGGGGGGGCTGAGGGAGCAGGCAGGGGATGGGGTCTGGCAGGGGTCCCCCCATGGTGGCCTCCCCCTTCCCTCAACCTCCTCTCTCCCACCGCCTACTTACCAGCATGGAGTCCAGGTCCAGCTCCCTTGCTGCAGCCAGCAGGGACTGCCTGAATCACCAAAGCTCTCCGAATCTTTTCCAGATTGATTTGGAGAGTTTGAAATTGATTCAGGCCTTTTAATTAGTCCCCTGATTCGATTTGGATTCAGAGATTTGGCCACTGAATCGGGCCAAATCTCCTCCAAATTGAATCAGCCCCCGAAGCTTCACACAACCCTACTAAATAACACTGTTGTTATAGCATGTATGGACCACCTTATTTATGGGGAGGAGATTCTGGGAGTGCTTTAAGAAGAGTTTAGTAGACAACCCAGCACTACAGTTCCAAAATCACAGAGTCCCATGGGAGTTAAATACCCATATACTAATGGAGATCTGCACCCTTGCTGCCTCAGTGAAACCAGAACCCTGAATTTGTGGTCTTTCTTCTGTACGCAGTGTATGAAGGAGTTTAGGTGCTTAAGACAAAGGTCAGCACACTGATTTACCTAAGCCTGGCCCTCATGCAATTCCAAGGAGAGAGGTTTGGGCTGGGTTTTAGACCCCGCTCTACAGAATGGCAAAGTATTTTATGCCAGCTAATTTTAGGAATTAGGAATGAAAGACTGCCAGTCCATTGCCCAGGAAAGTGCTAAAAATATTAGGCTGGAGAAGAGAGGCTTGTACCCTTTCCTTCTTTATCATTCTTTCTTTATGCTATCCCAGTAATTATTTATTCCATGGAAAGTGGGACACATTCAGCAAGGGGACCATGCAAAAACCCACCAACAATCGTCTGCAACCTGACAGTTGGAAAACAGGCATGGGGAGATATATTCAAGCCCCCTCGAATTGTGAATGCAACTGAGTGCTCTAGCCAGTTCATTCCTGGGAAGAAGGGATACATGCATATTCCTACCCAAAGGATTTTGGCCACAAGAATGTGACCTGGATTGGACCACACATTTAAGTTAGGTGAAGGAATACTTCACACTGGGATCTCAATGAAGGCATAGGGATAAGAGAGATGGAGCTGTTCTATGGTAAACTTATTAAGTAAGTGGTTTAAGAATAAAAAATACGGACAGAAGTCCATGGTGGCTAGGCAGCATTTCAGCACCAACATCATTTTGGAGAATTAGCTCCAACAATAGTATTGCTGGTATAAATGTTTTTTATTGTCCCACATCAAATGGGCCATGATCATCAGGTCCTTAGCATTCACCAGTTTCCAGTTCAGTCACTGATTCCTCCTTCGGCAACAGAATAGGAACAGGTTAGGGCTACCTATGTGACATGTGAAGCTTTTGGTGTAGTGATTTAATGCTGTTGTATAATTGGCTTCTCTTTGGGATAATACAGATTCTCCGTCATTTGAATGATTTCAGTTGAGACAGGTTATCTGTCCAAAGCCTATATTATAACTCAAACAGAAACAGGAGGCTTCATGGAGAACCTACTGTGTGGGGAATCCTCCCATCCCCTCTACAGGATAACCTGAAGGATTGCTTCACTTCTATGAACTTTGGGGAGCTCACACCAAGTGCATGGTCATGTTCATGCAAGGACATGTATCTGTGAAATCCCAAAATTTTGCAAATGCCAAACTAATGCAAGCTGACCTATTGATTAACCCTGAAAGTGTCCAGGAAATTAGAGACAAGCAAACATGCACTTCCCAAGAACCCTACAAAAGCCTCAGGATTTCCATGAAATCTCCCCCAGGTGACATTATCTCAAATCTCAGGAGCTGGAGACGGAAGGAAATCTCAGGACAAAGTACTATTTTGCAGCCCTATCTGCAAGGTGAGGAACTGAAGAATGGGCCAAAGCTGGGGTTTGCTCAGCTGCCAAAGAAGTTTGACAGAGTCACTACGAATTGGTCATTCTTACTGTGGTTGGTGAATGGCCACCCTGGATCAATGCTATCAGTACCTCTGATAGGACCAAAGGGACCTCACATATGTGAACACATTCTTCAAGTACACATTTGGTTGTGCAATGTGCATACCCTACCTCTTCATCCCTTTCTACTTGTATTGAAGTATCATTTTCTATTTTTCTGCCAGAGCCAAACATGCTGTGGATCACCCATCCAATCCACTGCATTGGAGAACTTCAGGCAACTCGATAAGAGTGCACAAGAACTGTTTTATGGAGAATGCACTCAATGTAAAAGGGATCTCAACATATTACAGCAAAGTATTAAAAGAGCGAATTCCTGCCACTTAAAGGCAAAGAAGTTAGGATTGAAAATAAAAATCATGGCATTTCAACAATGAGTGTTATCAGCCGTGATAACAAATGCTGAAGCATAAAAGAATTCTCTTCATTTTCAAAATGAAAATGGCAGATTGCTTTTCTAGAAAGTGCTAGAGCCAATGCTCTAGGGGAATATGGGTTATAGATCCTAATCATATCTTCTCACCTGAAATCTATGGATCTGTGAATCTACAAGGACATTTATATACCACGCCATGAAAGCACAGCTCTCTATCTAATCGGCTGTAATGAGATAAGGGAAGTAGAAGGTGTCCTACCAAAAGTTGCCCCTTTGGAATACTGTAAGAAGGACTTGTCAACACCTCCCAAGAATACCACTCCAGACACAAAAGGTTGAAAGATTAAAATAAAATCCTTTATTTGATGAGCAACTGAAAAAGTATTTAGTGATCTGTGAAAGTCAAATCAGACCCAATTGAGTTGTATTTTGGGTACGTGTACACATTCTACAGTCACACCACCCATTAGAATAAACACACCCACAGCCATGTTTCCTTTTATTCCTTCTTTATTTTCCCTCCCTATTTCTTAGGCAAAACCAGACATACTGCTGACCAGCCCTTCAGCTCATACAACACTTCATTTCTATCACTTGCTGAAGGCATAAAGTATTTTTGGAGGTGGAGAATAGCAGACATAAGATGGCCCTTTAACAAGCTAGGGAAAG
>NW_005842791.1:122939-152406 GCF_000455745.1 Alligator sinensis
TGGAAAGATATAAAAAGATCCAGTTCACATGACAAATAGTAATAATTTGCAGACTTCCAAGATTTGGGGATCATCCACTGAGCAAGTTTGAAAAGAGGCAGGAAATTCAAATTTTCAAATTTACTTTTTTAGATTAATGACTGATTACCTTTGTGGAAGATATGTTTTAATCAAATATAAAATAATAGATCCAATACAGAAGGAACTGACTGAAATAAGTAGATGAAATTCCATGGTTTGTGTTATCCTGGAATTTGGACTGCACAATGATATCAGACCTCTTGCCATGACATCTGTGTATCTAGGAATATACAACTGTATCTACTTTACAACTTACACCATCATTGGAAAACACTTTTCTCTATCTACAAGCAACAGTGGCATAAGGAGAGGAGATAGTGTCCTGCCAGAAGCTGGCCCTTTGAAGTACCGTAAGAAGGACTTGTCAATACATCCTAAGAATAGTAATGTACAATAGAGAAAGATCAGGGATCACTGTGACATCTCTCATAAGACTGAAAGGATGTGGGATCTTTAAATTAAGAAGGGACATAAATGATGAGGACATGGTAAACACATTTAAAATATGCTGTGAATTGAATAGGGCTAATTTGGAGCTTATCACCTCACTCTCTTTTTACATGAAATCAAAGGAACTCTTTGGGTAAAGTAATGGTCCATGTAATATAGAACAGAGGTTCCCAACCACCAAGCTGTGGCCCAGTACTGGGCCATGGTGGGTTGACTGCTGGGTTGTGGCATGAGCCCCTTGCTCAGCCCCCATCTGTCTGCCCAGGCGAGCAGCTTTTGCCACCGGCAGTGACATGCAGGGTTAAAGCTGGGAGGCAGGGCAGCCCTGGGAGGTAGGCACCCAGCTCCACCACTTCTGTACCCGTCCACAGCACAAAAAATGTTGGGAATCACTGATATAGAAAGTGAGAGTAGATTATCTGATTGCTCCTGTCCATAAATTAAAATCTCTAAAAAAGAATTGAACAAAATTCAAAGTGGGATTGGATGAATAGAAAGCTATCTAGGTTAGAACAGTAAATGCTTGAAATAAATAAGCCTTCATAGGAATATGAAACTAGGGGTGCCTGTAGATGTGCAAAGTGCCTGTTCTGATGCGCTGTAATAATGAGCTTTAATTGCCCCAACACCATTTAGAAGTGCAGGATGCTGAATACATGAGATGGTGCAGGCACTTTAATTAAAGCAACTCCCAAGAGCCACTCTAATTAGTGCCCTGCTGCTTCAGGAGCACATGTAAAGACACCTTTAGGTTTCCAGGTTAAAGCCAAACTCTAACTATTAGGAATGAGGAAGCAATCTATACAGAATGCAGCCTGTCTCAGAGCTGGTTACACTGGGGTTCCTTACATCTTCCTCTGAAGTAGCTGGCCCTTGTCAGAGACCAAATCCTGGACTAGATGGGCCTTTTGACTGACGCAGTCTGGCCATTCCTATATCTCACTCCCCATTTTGCAAGTAGCAGCACAAGTGGAGAATAAATCTCATATGCTGGGAACCACAAGATTTTTGCTCTGGATAAAAGTTTCCTTGAAAACCTTCTTGACCATGTCATTCCGTAAGGTGTATATGAAGGGACTGAGAAGAGGGTTAACTATGCTGCTGAGCACTGCAGGTATTTTGCGTATCTCTGACATGGACTTCTGGGATGGAACTACATACATGAAGATAGAGATGCTAGAAGACATTAGGAACAGGGTTAGGTGCGAGGCACAAGTGTTAAAAGCTTTTCTTTGGCCAGTAGTAGTGGGGATGTGGAGAATGGTGGAAATTATGTAGGCATAGGAGATGATTGTTAGGCTTAATGAGCAGAGAATGACAACAGATGACAGCAGGAAGTCCATCAGCTCAATAATGTGAGTGTCAGAGCAGGACAGCTCCAGCAAGGGGCCAGAATCACAGAAGAAATGGTTGATGACCCTGGAACGGCAGTAGGGCAACCTGGAGATCAAGATGGTTGGAAAGAGGACAGAAAGGACCCCACCCAGCCAGCAGCCCAGCACCATCTGAGCACAGACACGGCCATTCATGACAGTGGGGTAGTGCAGTGGGTTGCATATGGCAGCATATCGGTCATAGGACATGGAAGTCAACAGGAAATATTCCACAGTGCCCATTAAGAAGTAGAAGTAGGACTGAGCCATGCAGCCAGCAAAGGTGATGGTTTTATCCCCTGAGAGGAGGTTCTGCAGCATCTTTGGCACAGTCACTGATGCAAAACATAGGTCCAGCACAGAGAGGTTGCAGAGGAAGAAGTACATGGGGGTGTGTAGGCATCTCTGAATGCAGACAATACACAAAATGACCACATTACCAAGTAACGTCAAGATATATGCAAATGACACCCCCACAGAGACAAGAATTTTTGCCTTCCACCCAATCTGAAACCCTACAAGGATGAACTCTTCTTCTGCTGCAGTCCGGTTTTCCATCCTTCCTTCACCAAGCGTGCTAAGGGGGAAAATAGTTCAAATGACTAAACAAATTCTTACAGTTTTTTAAGTTTAGATCACATCTCATACGTGCTCATGATCTCAAGTGGTACCTCTAGAGTTTTCTGAAAGTGAAAGATCTTTTTCCTTTTTTTAATTGGATTTTCAATTGCATGAAAAAGCAGTGGTTGAAAAATCTTTCTGAAATACAATAATAATTCCATTTGCATCATCACAAAATTAAAACATTACAATATTTATTTTTTTCAGTCAAAAAGCTTAAGTTTCCAGCACTTGCCAAACAAAACAGCTTTCAGGTTGTGGTCTTTTTTTCTTTTTTCTTTTAATTTCTAAATCTATCAAATTTTCAATATAGATGTGTTTGGTGGTAGCTTTAAGACAAAAATTGCCATCTTTATTGTGGGTTTTTATCAACAACATTTTGAAACAATTGGCATGGCAGAAAAATGTTATTATCGCCTTTAAATCCCAACAATTCAGTTTCTATACTGCTTGTAAGCAAATGACGTTAACCTTTCTCCTGCTTCAATTGTTGAAGATCATATTCATCACGAATAATTAAAAAATCATTAATTAAGTCTTCACAGATTTGAACCTCAGAAAGGACCTTCATGATAACCTAGTCTAGGCTCCTTAAACGCCAGCCACAGAACTGCACCCAGTGATTTCTGCATTTTGGAACATATATCCAATTTTGCTAAGAGAAAAAAGCTATGTCATATCTGTAAATTATTAATCTCCTTCAATGTCAGTGTATGAAAAAGATTAGGGCTCATATCCTGAGATAGCCAGGAGCTGAACCTGATGATACAGGAGGTGGTCAACTGTCCCATATTCTGTCTTGGTTTTCTGAACTAGTCATTTTGCTTCATTTTAAGTCTCAACAGATTGAGAAGGGATCTGAATCCTTAGATAGAAAAATAGGGTTTGAAGGGACCTCAGGACATGACACCTAGTCCAACCACCTGCTTGAAGCAGAATCATCCTTGTCTACACTATCCAGGCCAACTGGTCGTGCAGCCTGCACTTCAAACCTTCCTGTGATGGAGATTGCACAACCTGTTTAGATGATCTGTTTCCATACTTAACCATCTGCATTAGTTAGAAAGTTTTGCCTACTATTTAGTCAAAATCTCCTGTCTTGCAAAGTAAAGCAATTCCTTCTTGACCTGTTCTCTCTGGACCCAGAAGACAATTGATTACCATTTTCTTTAAAACACTCTTTTTTTGTTTTGGATGGATGGGTATCTCTTCAGTCTTCTCTTCTCACTAAATATTGCCAGTTCTTCCAACCCATTCCCATAAGTCACATTTTCTATATTCCTCATTATTTTTATTGGACATCACTGGATTATATCTAATATGTCCATATCTTTCTTGCAGGATACCAGAGGAGGCCCTTGCAGTGCTAAGCAAAATGGAAGAATCCCTTCCCATGACTTCCCTGAAACACCTCTGTGAATACATCTCAGTATGATATGGATCTCTCTCTGCAATAATATTGTATCAACTCATTTTCCATTTGATGTCCACTTTGACTACGACTGTTCAGTCAGCCTAGGCAGATTATAAAAATAGTGGAACAAAATCAAATGAACACAAATTAGAGATCTGGCCCAGTATCACTCAATGGAGATGTAATTGTTTACAACATATCAAGGGAACACACCAGTTTGATACTGGTTGCCTCAGGTTGACTCTTATTCATCCTGGTAGTGTCTACAGGCTACCAGGAATTTGATGGGTTTGCTCAGCACTTGGCACAATGGGGCCCAAGTCCATGATTAGGGTTTCTAACCATTACTTAGTTCTAATATAAATAATAATGATACAAGATAGACAACAACAACAACGACTATCTAGCACTAATTTATCCTTTTGACCAATGATCCCCACATGCTTTACAAAATCAGTCAGAAATATTATGCCAATTTTACAAATGAGAAAACAGAGGCATAGTGATTAAGGAGATTTTTCTGGAAGAACCTGGATGCTTAGGTTCTCTTAAAGTGTACAGAAGTGTGACTTTCAGGAGCTTTTTGAAATCCCACTAGGCAACTCTGCCCTTCACGTATCCAAAATACCTTTAAATAACTATCTCAAAGGAAAAAAACATGATTCAAAGAAGGACCTTCTCTGTGGCCATCAGACCCATTTAAGGTGCTGGAAATATGAGAACCAAAAGTTATGTTCTCGATTCTCATGCCTCTGAAAAGGTCATTCTCCATTTCACCATCTCACACAGCCCCACTGGAAACTAAAGAACAAGCATACTTACTTTTTGGCTGACAGCAGGAGAAAATGTCACCATCACCTTATTTTCATCATTGTGCTGCTTACATCAAAACACCAATAAGTAACTGGCCCGTTCTAAGTGATGTTAGGATGCGAGAAACAAAGTGAAGCATCCACTATTGTAATGCGGAGAAAAAGACGAGACATTAAAATCATTGACTAAATAACCAGGGAAATACAATCAAGACATTTCCACAGAGCTAAATGAATTTTGAGGGGAGGTGCATTCCCTGAGCACCAGATTGTAATATTCACTGAAAAAGTTGTTTAATAAATACTTTTAAATAAGTCAACCCAAAATGAGGAAATCAGGTCCTTGAACCTCTACAAATGTATTCTATTTTAGGTCAACTCTAATGTCTGCTTGCCTTTTTAAGTTATTATACGGAGATGGAGAGACAGAGACAAACACAGGTACTGGACTACTGTGAATATACTCTGTGATGAACCTCATGGTTGTGCAGGGGTCATAAGAGTTTTGCATCATCTAAGAGATACCTTTTCTTTGTCCATGGCAGGTTTCTGAGTCTCTGTGGCCTGAACACTTGGTCATTTTAACTCAGCAGTCACACAGAAAGGAGCTAATATCTAGCATCTCAGGAGAAGCAGTTTAGAAACAGAGTTCAAATCAGTAATTAGATATCCAGGGGAATACTATGGAATCATACTCGTGCTAATCACAGCAAAATTCACAGCTAGTTGCCAGCAACAGTTGTCAGAATAGATAATAGTTGATGGCTAATGATCAACTGGCATGGAGGGAGGTTTTACTGATATGATACTGAACTGTCTCCTCATAATTACAAGTTCAAAGCCCAGCTATGCCACAGACTTACAGTAAGATTTTTCAAAGGCACCTATGCTGTCCAAACCTTGGTCCCTATGCAGCCAATGCAAGCTATTTATAGCTCTGACTTCTGTGAAAGCAGGCTTAAATTAAGACTGACCCTATGGAAAAACCCTTCTTACCATTTCTCTGTGCTTCAGGACTCCATCCATGAGGAGGAGTTGAAATTAATACCTTCCCCATCTTCCTCCACCCAAAATCTCTTTGGGACAGGGGTTGCCTTTGGGGCTATGTGAATTGTCCGTGTTGCTGCTGGTGCAGGGGACAGCCACACAGTCATGCAGTGTATCTGAAGATGCCACGGCCATGAATGGTATGTTTGCAGAGTATATGCCCACTGACTAGCAAAAAAAGGCCTGCATTTTTCAACAGTGCTCATTAAACGCATCCATGGTACCACACAAGGATGGCTACACTACATCCAGTTCAGAAG
Organism: Alligator sinensis; assembly: GCF_000455745.1. Classification (NCBI taxonomy): domain Eukaryota; kingdom Metazoa; phylum Chordata; order Crocodylia; family Alligatoridae; genus Alligator; species Alligator sinensis. The sequence continues at coordinate 128,998 of NW_005842791.1, forward strand.
GCACTCTGTTCAGGGTGTTGAAGGACCCTGTTGTCACGCACAGTGCATTTGTGGTCAAAAGGTAGAGAAACCACTGGTTCCCTTGCAAATGTCTTTTAATAGTTAATCATCTTCACTCTCAAGATAATGATGTAAATCCTAGGACCAGTTGGTACACATCTCAACATGCAGAGACATGTGGCACGCCATGAAATGTTACTAGGCCTCACAATAGAAGTGACAACTTACTGGAAATATGCATTCCCTCCTCACAGACAAAGAAAAAAGCGATAAAAGACCACAGCTCTGGAGCTGTTTCAAACTCTTTTAAAACTGAGAAAGTTCTCTAAAGACAAACATCCAGGCCTAGCTCACTTAGACTCAGGTGACACTCCTAGTGTTTGCTGACCAAATGATTAACATGTATTATTTGCATTTGATTAGCTGCTATGTCTCCTTTTCTTCTTCACAACTGGAAGAAACAACCTACAGAATTGAAGGAACATATCTCTGACCACTTAAATCAGTGCTACTGGTCAGGTTTTCATGAGATTTTAGGCAGAGGAATGTAATAATGTGAGGAGGGCATAGATGTGAAATGCTAACTAGGTAAGCCACCTTAAGAGAGTGCACACATACTGTAGCATAATATTGCACTTTATTATACATTACAATAGGACTGTAGCAATCTAATGGAAATGCAAACTTTCTCTGGGAATGGAATTAAGGCATAAAAATGATCAGCACTGGCGCTGGTTACAAATTGGGGTGGCTAGCTTCCCCAGGTTAGGCCTCTGTGACTTTATTGTATCATCACCAACACATGACCCCATCTATGGACAAGAATATCATTACACTAGACTCTTTGCAACCAGAGAAAGACACACACAAACACACACATGGTCTCCACAATCTCCTGGTCATGACTGATCACAAGATGAACATGAGCCTTCAAGGTGATGCTGCAGCTACTAAAGCAAGCAAAATGCTGGCTTGCATCCATAGATGCTTCTCAAGCAAATCCCAGGACGTCATTCTCTCGTTGTACTCAGCCTTGGTGAGGCCGCAGCTGGAGTACTGTGTCCAGTTTTGGGCTCCACAATTCAAAAAGGATGTGGAGAAGCTTGAGAGAGTGCAGAGGAGAGCCACGCGCATGATAAGAGGTCAGGAAAACAGACATTATGGTGAAATGGTGAGAGCTATGGGACTCTTCAGCCTGGAAAAGTGCAGGCTCAGGGGCGATCTGGTGGCCACCTATAAGTTTATCAGGGGTGCTCATCAGGATCTGGGGGAACGTCTTTTCACCAGAGCGCCCCAAGGGATGACAAGATCGAACAGTCACAGACTCCTCCGTGACCGTTTCAGGCTGGACATAAGGAAGAATTTCTTTACTGTCTGAGCCCCCAAGGTTTGGAATAGGCTGCCGCCAGATGTAGTTCAAGCACCTACTTTGAACGCCTTCAAGAGACATTTGGATGTTTATCTTGCTGGGATCCTATGACCCCAGCTGACTTCCTGCCCCTGGAGCAGGGGGCTGGACTCGATGATCTTCTGAGGTCCCTTCCAGCCCTGATGTCTATGTCTATGCCTAAAAGAGTTGATACACTAAAGATTAATGTCTCATGATTATCATTCCCTCCATACATCTTGGACTGGGATGGCTACTGATGCCTGACTGAAAAGACCCTTCTTATAAGTCACTGGGAACAGGGCAACAATATCCCAGAGCAGCTTTGCAAATCCCAGCCTCAGCTTTCCTTACATAAGTCCTGAAGTCCTAACTCTCCTATTGTCTCTCTCCCTCACTTGGCAGATTTTGGACAATGGAGAATTATGTCCTGGAAATACACTGGTCAGATAGGCTGGGGCAGATAGGAATTCATAGACTTTACCAATAAGTTACAGGGTTTGGTGCAGGAATCAGTGGGTGTAATTCCCTGTGTCTGGCAGAAGTTGCACAGCTGTCCATTCTGCCCTTAAAAAAATATATACGAGCATAGGAATTACCCATTTGCATCTGACATATTCTTCATCTGGCCAGATGTACTGTCTTCATCCTTGGCCAGCAAAATCCCCACAGTAGTGAAGCATTTATTACCAGTGATTGACTGAGTAGGATAAACATGGGATAAGCTCATGGTCTTCATCTCATCCCTATACATTTAAAAACTGCTTTAACCACTTTTGAGGTTGAAAAGCCTTCCATAACATTTTTGCTAGCATTAAACTGAGATGTTCCTTAATATATCTCATGGTCCTTTAAATCTGCCAGAATTCATTGCTCAAGAACATCCTTTGGGACTGATTTCCCCAGTCCAGTCACGCATGGTGGAAAGAAAAAAGCACTATGTTTCAGATGGATGCCAAATTCTATGTTAAATGGTTGGAATAATGAATATCCACTGCATTCAAAGGCAGCCACACTATATGCATTAATATCCTTTGTGTTTGAAAGGATGTACTTTATTTCTAATTTAAATTTGTCCATCCAGAATGCTTAAATAGAAAGCATGTTGGAATCTGATTTATTTTTTATCCCTCACAATTTCTTTGACCTAACGATGACAGATTTTGCCAGAACTCTATTCACTTGAAATATGCAATTTTTTTCGGGAGGGGGGGTTTCAAATTAAGAACTAAAAAAATATACTTGGTGGATGGAACATTTTCTCTCTTGAATTATAACTGTCTTTACAAGAAACCACATAAAAGAAGGGGAAAGGGATGAGATAAATGACATTTGTCTATGGTGTTACATTTTTAAGGTAATTTGTTTAGTTCACAATTGCGCAGCTTGCAAGACAAAATATGGAGCTGCTCAGGAATTGATGCTTTTGCCCAGGGAAAGAAAAAAGAAAAAGAAAAGAAAAAAGAAACATGGCATTAATATTATGATTTTGTCAATTCTGTGATTTTTCTTTTAGGAAAAAAAATTAAAATGTTTTAAAATCCAACCAAGATATATTTTGCCTTCGTTTAACATGCAATAAGTTCTTCTTCATAAAGCCCAAAATTTTTGTTCAAGTTTTCAGAAACGCAAAGAATATTGATTTTTTTATTCATGAAACTTGCCATTTATTGGGAATAGCCATTGTATGATGTAATGTTTTCTACCTGACTGATATAAAAACCTTTGTTACCCTTGAAAATTTTTCACATACAGTTAGGTCCCACTGTCCAGCTGGGTAGGACATAAATTCTAGAGTTTCCCACAAGCAGCCTTACTGACTGCAGCACCGCTGCACTGGCATTTGACTGCTCCTTGAACAACCACATCCTTTAACCAGATAAAACACTGCTTCAAAGCTGCTTTGGCGGTGTCGTTCCGTAAAGTAAAGATGAAGGGGTTCAGAAATGGGCACACAATGGTTGTCAGCACAGCAGGTATCTTCTGTAAGCCCAGGGTCCCCTTCTGGGAGGGGGTGACATAGATGAAGATGGTGATGCCACAGGATATTGAAATGATGGTCAGGTGGGAGGAACAAGTGTTGAAGGCCTTTCTTCGCCCCATGGAAGTGGGGATGCGCAGAATGGTGGAGATGATGTAGGCATAGGAAATGATTGTTAGGACTAATGAGCAGAGGATGACAATGGAGGACAGCATAAAGTCAATCAATTCAATCATGCGAGTGTCAGAGCAGGACAGCTCCAGCAAGGGGCCTGAGTCACAAAAGAAATGGTCGATGACATTGGACCGACAATAGGGCAACCTAGAGATCAAAATAGTTGGAAAGATGACAGACAGGAAGCCCCCCAGCCAACAGCCCAGCACCATCTGGGTGCAGACCCAGCCATTCATGAGTGTGTGATAGTGCAGGGGGGTGCATATAGCAGCGTATCTGTCATAGGACATGGAGGTCAAGAGAAAGAACTCTACTGTGCCCAGGAAGAAGTAGAAGTATAATTGAGTTATGCAGTCAGTAAAGGAGATGGTTTTATCCCCTGAGAGGAGGTTGCTAATGAACTGTGGGATGATGACAGAGGTGAAGAAGATGTCCAACACAGAGAGGTTGCAGAGGAAGTAGTACATTGGGGTGTGGAGCTGTCTGCTGGTGGGGACAATGCCCAAGATGACCAAATTCCCAGTCAAGGTCAGGATGTACATGGTCAGCAGCAGGGCAGAGAGCAGGATCTCCTCCTTGTGCCCAATTGGGAAGCCCAGGAGAACAAACTCAGTCACCCTGCTTGTGTCATTTTCCATCTCTGTCTCACCTGGCTGTGGGATCACTGGAGGGGCAGGACGAGACAGTACCTCTGTCTGAATGAAAGTGAGTGAGAACTTCATGAGATTCTGCCTTATTTCATGTAAAGCACTACATAATCATCTTTCTTTCTCAAAATCTGATATGCCACATAGTTCCCCAACATATAGATGCGCTCTCTTACTTTCTCTCCTTACAAACATAGACATGACTATATCAATGTCTTCTAGTACATGGTCCCTCTTTCTTCCTCAACTATACACACATCCTTCTCTATCATCCCTAGATGTATCCATATTCAATATGTTCGGTTGCAGACATTAACCCATGTCTCCATAGTTACAAACAAATAACTTCCTACCAGAACATCTGTCCTTCCACATTTTGTTGCCCTGGTGGGAATGAGGAAATGATTCTATAAAGTGCAGCTCTACTACGTCTTCTCTGCCGAAAACCACCGTTGGTTTATTCAGAATATTTGTCCTTCCTTTAAGGCAGAGCCCAGCCCTAGAGCCTATCTCTGAAAACCACTGGGCCACATTCCCTCTCCAACCCAAAGAGGGAATTTTCCAAGATTAAATGTAAGGAAGTGGGAGAGGGTGAGGCCAGGATCCCACCATTACAAAGTAATGAGCAGAGCTCCAGAACTCGCATACTCACTTTGCAGGACACAGGCAAGCACGCCTGGCCTTCACCATGTCTTCTCTGTGTAAGCTGCAACTGTGACTTAAGCCAGCAAGGTGTTGGTGTCTGCCAGAATACAGCGTGGTCCACAGCACCAGCTCAAGGGCGCGCTCTGTCCATTCCTTATAAACACTGTTATGCAGTTGTGCCACCCTTCTTCCATAATCCCCTTGCCTGCATTCTTCTCTCTGCAGCATCCATCTACCCATCCATCTACCCACAGTCTCTTCCTGCTCCACTGGACTATCTGTGCTTTCCACTCTACTCTCTAGCTGAGTCATTCTTTTCTCCTCACCATAAGCACCAGCTTTAGAACGCAGCTATTTAAGACTAAGTAAGAAAGCTGTGCTTTCTCTACACGAGATCTTAACAGCTACTTTGGATGCTGATAACATAGCACCTGACTTCCATTAACACAGCTAACATCTAGAGGACCTAATCAATTCTGCTGTCTCTAGGGAACTAATTTGGAAGTTCATCAGCAGTCTGCAGTCATTATCCATGGACCTGAGGATTAGGATGCTACATGCCAAGAACCGCCCCCCCCCAGCAACTCAGGAGCCATGCCAGAAATATCCTGATGTACAAACAAGAACCTCCTTCTGGGTCTTTTCCTTCCAGCTGAATGAGAGAGAGCAAAATGATTTTGGAAGTGTTCAAAGATCCAAATTTCCATTCATTTTACTGGAAGTTAGGATGCCATTTAACCTCAAGATCTCACAGAGATAGAACATAGCAAGGAAGAAAAATGGACTCTGGCCTCCTGAGGCTTGCTCCTGGATTATGGGCTTCTCCCTAGGCTCTGCGCTCCCTGCCCGGAGTCCATAACCAGTAATACAAATTAATCATAATAATAAACTAAAAAAGTTACACTGATCCTTGTGCTGGCCAGTCATGGTCTCTGCCATCTGCTCCCTTTGTTGTGGTTTCAGCAGCCCCAGCAGACCTGCTTTAGGAATAGGTTGGCAGCATGGCTTGTGTCGGGCAAGGGAAAGCCCTCCCCGGGATCACACCATCCGTGTGTCCCTGGCAGCAGCAGCCTGCCTGTCACCCCAGAATCCACCTCCCCCATAGAATCAGTGGTGCTATGCTACCTACCACCATGTCTGAAAGGGACTTGGGGAGTCATAATTGACCATAAAATGAATATGAGCCACCAGCGTGTTTCTACAGTTAGCAGAGCAAACGATATGCTTGCGTGCATCGACTGATGCATCTCAAGCAATACTGAGAAAGTTATCTCCCACTCTATTTGGCACTGGTGAGGCCACAGCTGGAGTACTGCATCCAGTGCTGGGCACTACACTTCAAGAAGGATGCGGAAAAGCTTGAGAGAATGCAGAGAAGAGCCACTCATATGATTAAAAGCCTGAAAAGCAAGCCATATGAGGAAAGGCTGGCAGATATGGTACTGTTCAGCCTGGAAAAGAGAAGACTTCAGGGGGATTTGGTGGCAAATAGGGGAGAACATCAGGGGCTAGGCGAACAACTATTCACCAGAGCACCCCAAAGGAAAACTAAGAGCAATGGTCATAAGCTCCTAGAAGAAGGTTTCAGACTGGATATAAGTAAAAACTTCTTCATGGCTCATCTGACCAGACTCTGGAATAGACTCCCAGCAGGGTTGGTGGAGGCACCTACCCTGGAGATCTTCAAAAAGAGACTGGATGTGCACTTTGCTGCGGTTATTTGACCCCAGCAGTCTTTCCTGCCCAGAGCTGAGCCCAATGATCTCATGAGGTCCCTTCCAGCCCTAAACTTCTGTGAATCTGGAAACAGTGAAAATCCCATGGCAGTCTGGGTGCCTTCTCGGTAGGCAAACTTTAACAGTCCCAGTAGCTTGTCCCACCTCCATGCATTTCACTCAGCAACCTTCTTGAACATACTTTTGAGGATCCAGTTGAACTGCTCAACAAGTCTATCTGTTTGAGGGTGGTACGCAGACATTCAAAGGTGCCAGATCTTCAACATATCAAAGACTTCTTTGAGCACCTGGGCCATAAAATTGCTACCCTGATCCGTTAATATCTCTTTTAGCAGCCCCATATGGGTAAAGGTCTTAAACAATTCTTCCGCCACAATTTCTCCACCATCTTTCCTGCATTCACTGTTCTCATGGGCACTGCTTCTAGATATTGGGTAGCATAGTCCACCCAGACCAAAATATACTGGAACTCTGCATTACATGGGGGCAAAGGCCACACCATGTCTACTGCCACCTATTCAAAAGGCTCTTCCATGAGTGGCATGGCTACCAACAGGACCTTTTGGTGGATGTCCCCAGGCATGCCACTTGGCACTCAGGGCAGGATCGGCAAAACTGCCCTACCTCCTGTCTAAGAAAAACCTATCTAAGAGGTGCTTTCTGATTTTATCCTCCCCAAGGTGGTCTCCTTTAGGGAGCTCATGGGCAACTCTTAGCAGGGCCCTCTGGTACCTTTTCAGCACCAAAAGTTGGATGACCTTATTCCCTGTCCCCCATTCACAGTATAATCAGTATAATACCCCCCCTTCCCCCTTACCTCAGTTTTGGGTACCATCAAAGCCGGTCCAACCATTAGGAAAACTAGGCAGTTGCCTAGGGAACCAAAATTTGTGAGGCACCAAAATTATACGCAGAACAAAATAACAGGAACATTGTATTAAATAACAGACCTTTGGTTCAGTAAGGGGAGAAAGACCTCTGAAAAGATCTCAGAGGAAAAATCACTAGAATTGCGACTCCTACCTTTTCAACTCTCAAGTGGACTTATAACAAGAGCCTACCACTGGGAACTTCATCCTAAAAGATGAACCCCTACTCCTATATCATCTTACAGCGTGAGACACTGGTTTCATACACCTTCCTTCCCCCTTCCAACCATGCTTTTTTAAATCTAAAGCACCCTAGATTTCATCAGTTGCATTTAAGATTTTGTCAAGAGTAAAATGACCAAAAGACTCCAACTCTGGTACAGATATGTATTGTGCCCGTAATTCAGGAAACAGGCTTCAAGGTAGGAATTTCTTGGTTTGATTTTGTAGATCTTATTTAATTTGCTTTAGTGAGAGTTCTCGGTGGGCAAAACCTGGCATTCCATGGGGCCAATGAAAAATTAAACAGTGCTGGTTATGGAAATGTCTTAAAATTTATTGAATACCTGGCTTTGTTTGATACAGTCATGGAGGAGCATCTGCATAAAACAAGTGACCATGAAACACATGTTCATTACTTTGGTAAAAGGCTGCAGAATGAACTGATTCAACTCCTAGCAAATGCTGTTAAAGAGAAAATCTTTGAAGCTGCCCATTCTGCAAAATACTTTTCCATAATTCTGGACTGTACACAAGATGTGAGTCATGTTGAGCAGGTGACAGTTATCATTCACTTTGTAGATGTGGCAAAATCTGCAGATGTGGATAATGCTGAAGTAATCATAAAGGAACAATTTTGGGGTTTGTACCATTGAAGGAGATGACTGGTACTTTTATGACTGAAAGCATTCTACAAAAGCTTGAAGGAATGTCATTATCTGTTGAGAATTTACATGACCAAGGCTATGACAATGGGAGTATTATGAAGGCTAAAGACAATGGTGTACAAAAGGAAAATAATATAAATTAATCTTCGGGCCTTCTTTGTTCCCTGCAGTACACATAGTCTGAATTTGGTTGTTAATAATGCTGCCAGATGTTGTTTGGAGGCAAGTAGTTTCTTCGACCTAGTGCAATGCATTTATGTGTTTTTCACAGGTTCAACATGCCATTGGGAAGTTCTTAGTCACCATGTGCTTTCTCTAGCTGTGAAACCACTGGGTGAAACAAGATGGGAGAGTCAAATTGATGCCTTGAAGTCTCTTTGCTATGAGCATGGAAATATCTATGATGCATTAATTGAAATTTCTGATGATACTACCCTCACAGGATCATCTGGCAATATGACACATGCTGATGCAGAAGTTCTTGGAAATGGTTTTCCCAGTTCAAATTTGTGGTTTCACTCATTTTGTGGTATAACATCCTTTTTGAGATCAGCCTTACTAGTAAGCAACTTCAGGCAAAGGACTTGGACATACATTTTGCTATCCAACAACTGAAACAAACCAAAAATTTTCTGGAGGAATGCAGGAGTGATAAAAGGTTTGAAAAGACACTTGTAGATGCTAGTGAGCTTGCTGAAGATTCAGAGCTACCAACAAACTTTGAATCAGAACCAGTACACATTCAGAGAAGAAAGTAGCAGTTCACATATGAAGCAAAAGACGAGTCAATTCAGGACCTAAAACAAAAATTCAAAATAAACTTCTATTTTGCAGTCCTTGATACTGTAATACAGTAGTTTAAAGAGCGATTTGAACATATACAGCAGCTTGATTCAGTCTTTGGTTTCTTCTACAGTGTCCACAGTTTGCAAAATAAGACATCAAAACAGATAATGGAACATTGCTTGAAACTAGTCAGCATTACAGCATGGAAACGCTAAAGATATTGATGCTGCAGATTTGTGCAGTGAACTGCAGGCTATTTCACGATGACTTCTAAACTGCCTTACACCTCAAGATGTACTGAAGTTTATTTCTGAACATAAACTGACAGACAGGTTTCCCAGCAGCTTCATTGCTCTCCACATTCTCTTGGCTCTCCCAGTTTCTGTTGCAAGTGGGGAGCGCAGCTTCTCAAAGCTATACCTTTTTTCTTCTATGCTGCAAAAGAGACTTGTTGGACTGGCCACTGCGCCAATAGAACAGGAAATAGCTGGAAAACTTTGTCTTAAAGAACTTGTTTCTGAATTTGCGAAACTGAAAGCACAAAAAGCAAAGTTCTAATTTTTTGCACAAATGTTCATGAGGATTTTCTTTCAATTGTACATGCATTATAATAAATGTTATTAGAGTTTTTGCTATACAATTGTGTTAGGGTTAATGAAAAGTGTGAAACAATCAATAACAATTTTTTCTTTGTATTATTTTATTGTTCATTTTGAATATCAAATACGTACATGTAAAAGTTCATTCTAGACTTGTTTTCCTCTATATTGGAAGTGGTTGGGGCATTGAGGTGTACACAGTTCACCTAGGGTGCCGGTTATCCTTGGATCAGCCCTGGGCACCATCAATATCAGGTTGGACCACACCACCTCTTCCTCCATCTGGGCAATGGCTCCTTCATATACCCGCCTGAAGCCATCCTCCCAGGACTGCTCCATTGCAAACTGCCCTGTCTCTAGCTCCTGCTGCCAATCCATGCCAATCTCCCCCACACAGGTTGATTATCCAGAGCTTGTACCCAACTGGGACTCACCCAAGAGATGCTCCACCTTAGGCCTAAGCCAGGATGTCTTGTTCCACAAGATAGTTCCCACAATCAGGGTCAATCTCAGCCTAATGACACCAAGTAAGCCAAGTGCCTATCTAGACATGCCCTTCAAACTGTACCCATGCTTTCTTGTAGGTCTGGGACTTGCCATGGAGGCAGACCAGCTCTAGCTGGTCTACCTTTCAGCGATCTGCTTCATGCACCAACTCCTTCCACACCACCATCCACGTGGAGCCAATGTCTAACAAGGCAGTCACCCACTGGCCTGAGAGCCAGGCTTTCACAGTAATGCTGGAGCCTTCTACTGAGTGCCTTGTCTTCCCTGGGTGCAGCCCATCACCAAACCTGCACTCTGTCTCTTCTACAGAACCAGGCTCCTGTCCACAGACTTGTTCTGTTTTTTGGACAGCCTCCTGGGCTCTCCCTGTAACTCTTTGGGGACAACTACAGCCATAGTGCCTGGCCCATCCGCACTGGAAGCAGAGACCACCTGACCCTGTCTGGAGTGGTTGTGGCACAGCCTTGCCCATAGGGGAAGGGAGTGTCTACCTTCTTCATCCCCCAGCTCATTGCCCTGCTGCCAGAAAATCCTCTGCCAGCTTCAGGGCTTCCACCACTGACTTAGGTTGGTGACACTGCACCCACGACTTGATGCCCTCATCAAAATCCCAAATAAGACTGTGACCTCTGTGACCTCCCCTGAGTCTCTGTCTTGTGGCTGCAACCACTGGCACACCTCATCCTGGAGTAAGTGAGGTAGCTGCCAGTGGCTCAAAGCTCCAGGGGCTTTCTTGCCACAAAACCTTTGGTGGTGAAATTCCTCAGCTACATCCAACCAGTGGACGATGATCTTCTTCACCTTGTTATAACTGGTGGCATTGGCCAGTGATATCCCCCTGTAGGCCCTCTGGGCCCACCCCATAAGGACCAGAGTGCCCAAGTAGTTTGGGGCCACTGGGCCATGTGTGTCCATTCATTCAAAGGCCTGTAGGAAAAGTTCAGGTTCATCTTCCTTGGTCATCTGGGCATCCCAGTGGGTTCCAGGCCAGCCTCTGAGGCCCCTGCACTTCACTCCAAGGCTTGTACCATGGCTTTCCTACTCTCCTCCATGACCCACTTCAGTTGCTTGGTGGCCTGTACTTGCAGCTGTACTAGGCCAGCTACCTGGACCCCTTGTTGTTTGGTCTGCTCAGCCACTGCTGCTGCATTAGGACCCGCAGCACCTGCTCCATGGCAGCAGCTAGAACCTGACTCCAGCTGCTTTTTATCTGTGATGACTTCAGTTTGAATCCAAGTCATGGTACCACTTGTGAGCTGCCCAGGTAGCCAGAACCCTGGAGTGGCATTGCTGGGCATATTGGGTCATTTAACTGGGCATTTAGCTGCAGAGGGTTGGCCAAGGATCCACAAACTGCAGCTGGCCTGGAGCTTGCCCCTGGATTATGGGCTTCTCCCTAAAACCTGGGCTCCCTGCCCAGAGTCCATAACTGATAACAGCAATCAACAATAATAATAAATGAAAAAGGTGCACTTATTGTTGTGCTGGCCGTTAGTGGTCTTCAACATTTGCTCCCAGCAGTGTGGTCTCAGCAACACCAGCAGCCCTGCTGGCAGTGGGGCTTCTGCCTAGAGAGGGAAAGCCAGTTTTGGGACCATGCCATCTGTGTGTCCCTGGTAGCAGGTTCCTGCCTCTCACCACACAGCCCACTCCTCCCCATCCTACCTCCTTTGCTGCCATTCCTTGCTCGTCTTAACTTTCCCATCTTTCCAGGGCAGGCCCTTCCACCCTGCCCAGGTAGCTGGGTTTCCAATTGCCCATAGCTGAGAACATTTCCCCAGCTGGGGCTGCTGGTCACAGCTGCACCTGCTACAAAAACTTCCAGTCTGTCTGTGCGACCACCACAGCTGTGTCTGTATAGGAGGGAGAAAGAGCCATCCCAGGCCAGAGGCAGCTCAAACACACTTCTTGCAGTAATAGCACCAGGCCCCATTACAGTGATATAGTAGAAATGTTGTTTCAATTCAGAATAAAGTATAACTCAGAAGTTTCTTAACCAGAGGATAACATGCCCATGGTCCCATGCAACTGTTTGTGCCAGTTCCATACATCTTGGGTTACTTTACAAACCGCATCTTGATGGGGAGGGGAAAACCAAACTCTGCAGAAAACCCAGGTTCTACTGCATAATCCTATTTCAGAATGACTCATGATCTAGACATTCGGAGCTTGTGGGTCATCCATCCAATCCATAAATCCCTGCACTGGAAAACTTAGACAACTCAATAAAAAGTCCACAAAAACTGTTTTATGAAGAATGTACTTAATATAAACAGGCTCACAACATGATACAGGAAAATATTAAAAGAGATCGTGCTTGCCGCTCAAAGGCAGACAAATACTAAAATAAAAAAAATAATCGTGCTATTTAAAAAATGAGTGTTATCAGCCATCATAACATGCTGAAGCATAAAATAAATCTCTCCAAGTTTTCAAATTAAAATGGCAGATGGCCTTTCTAGAAAATGCTATGACCCATGTTCTAGGGGAATACATGTTCTAGATTCTAATCATACCTTCTTGCCTGAAATCTATGGGTCTCTGAATCTATGAGGACATTTATACATCATGATTTAAAAGCACGGCTCTCTATCCAATAGGCTGTAATGAGATAAGGTGTCCTACCACAAACTTCCCCTTTGGAATACTGTAAAAAGGACTTGTCAACACATCCCAAGAATACCACTCCAGCCATAAAAAGGTTGAAAGATGAAAAAAAAAATCCTTTATTTGATGAGCAACTGAAAAGGTTTTAGTAATTGTGGAAGGCAAATCAGACCCAATGTAGTTGTAATTGATGTAGTTCAGCAGTTGTCCACCAGGGGTATGCATACCCCTGGGGATACATGCCAATGGATGGGGACAAAGCCCCTCCCCCCACCCCCCCCTGCTGCCACATCCCAGGACCAGGGCCAGGAGGAGCAAGAGAAGCAGCTCCCCTCTGCAGGCTGCACAGGCACCGACAAGCAGCCAGACACTGTGGGGGAGGAAGCTCAGACACGGTGGCCACTGCCACCACCCCCAACCCTGTGCTGCTGCTGCTCTGCATGCCCACATTTTTGGCATGAAACTAGGAATCTACAATCAAATTTGGACACCACTCTCAGTTTTTCATACACAAGCAGCAATGATGTAACACAATCTCCTACCAAAAGTTGGCCCTCTGGAATACCGTAAAAAGGACTTTTCAGTACGTAGCACGAATAATAATGCAGAATAGAGAAAGACCAGGAAATAATCCAAAATCTCTCAGAAGACTGAAAAGGTGCCAAATCTTTAAATTAAGAAGGAACATAAAGAGTGAGGATACATTAAGTATGTTTAAAAAGTGTTGTGATTTCTGTAAAGCTAATTTACATTAAGGTCTATGGGGAAAAAAATGAGCAAAATTAAACTAAAATTGATCAAAACTCAGCCCTGGAACAAAAACATATTTTATATATCATTGCATTACCCATCTGAATCTGACACATCCTCCATCTGGACAAATGCCCTGTCTCCAACCCTGGCCAGTAAAATCCCCACCATAGTGAAGCATTTAATATTAGTGATTGACTGAGTAGAACAAACATGAGATAGGCTAGGTCACTAGGCATCTTCATATGTCATATTTAAAACTGCTTTAACCACTTTTAAGGTTGGAAATGCCTTCCAGAACATTTTTGCTAGTATTAATCTGACTACTTATTTAAAATATCTCATGCTCCTTTAAATCTGCCTGAATTATTTGCTCAAGAACATCCTTTGGGAGAGATTTCCCCAGTCCAGTCATGCATGCTGGGAGGAAAAGTACACTTCATTTCATATGGATGTCAAATTATTTGTTGAAGGGCTTGAATAATGAAAATCCACCACATTCCAAGGCAGCCTTGCTATAAGCATTAATTTCCCGTATGTTTGAAAACATGTACTATATTTTTAATTTTAACGTGTCCATTCAGAATGCTTAAAAGAAAAAAAAATGTTGGAACCTGATTTTTCCCCTGCAATCTCTTTGCCATGATGATGTTAGATTTTGTCAAAACTGTTTTCAGCTGAAATATGAAATCCTGGGGGATGTTCAAATTAAGGACAAAAAAATATACTTTGAGGATGGAATGCTTGCTCTCTTCAGTTAAAACAGTTGTCTGTCTTTCAAAGTTACCAAACAAAGGAAAAGGAAAGGGATCATTAGTTCAGAATGAATATAGTTCAGAGTGGTATACCTTGGAAGATACATTCTGGAGCTGCTTTTGCCCAGAGACATTTAAAAAGGAAAAGAAAAGAAAAAAGAAACCTGATATTCAAATCATAATTTGACTATTTTGTGACTTTCCTTTCAGAAAGCAAAACCTGAATGTGTTCTAAACTACGGCCAATGCACATTTTGGTTTCATATACCTTGAAACACATTGTCCTTCATGAAGCCCATAATCTTTGTTCAAATTCCTAGCAACACTAAGAATCTTTTTTGCTCCTGAAAATTAACATTTATCAGGAATATTTCTTACCTGACAAATCAAAACGCCTTGATAACCATTGAAAATCTTTCACATACAATTAGGTCCAGCTGTCCAGCTGGGTTGGGACAGGAGTCCTAGAACTTCCCATGAAGAGCCTTCCTGACTGCAACGCTGCCTCGCTGGCATTGCAACACCCTGTGAACAACCACATCCTTCAGCTGGACAAAACACTGCTTCAAGGCCCCCTTCACTGTGTCATTCCTTAAAGTAAAGATGAAGGGGTTCAGAAATGGACACACAATGGCTGTCAGCACAGCAGGGATCTTCTGTAAGCCCAGGGTCCCCTTCTGGGAGGGCTTGACATAGATGAAGATGGTGATGCCACACAATATTGAAATGATGGTCAGGTGGGAGGAACAAGTGTTGAAGGCCTTTCTTCGCCCTGTGGAAGTGGGGATGCACAGGATGGTGGAGATGATGTAGGCATAGGAAATGATTGTTAGGACTAATGAGCAGAGGATGACAACGGATGACAGCAGGAAATCCATCAGTTCAATCATGCGAGTGTCAGAGCAGGACAGCTCCAGCAAAGGGCCAGAATCACAAAAGAAATGGTCGATGACATTGGACCGACAATAGGGCAACCTAGAGATCAAGATGGTTGGGAAAAGGACGGACAGGAAGCCCCCCAGCCAACAGCCCAGCACCATGTGGGTGCAGACCCAGCCATTCATGAGTGTGTGATAGTGCAGGGGGGTGCATATAGCAGCGTATCTGTCATAGGACATGGAGGTAAAGACAAAGAACTCTACTGTGCCCAGGAAGAAGTAGAAATAGCACTGAGTTATGCAGCCAGCAAAGGAGATGGTTTTATCCCCTGAGAGGAGGTTGCTGATGAACTGTGGAATGATGACAGAGGTGAAGAAGATGTCCAGCACAGAGACGTTGCAGAGAAAGTAGTACATTGGGGTGTGGAGCTGTCTGCTGGTGGGAACAATAGCTAGGATGGCCAAATTCCCAGCCAAGGTCAGGATGTACATGGCCAGAAGCACAGCAGAGAGTAGGATCTCCTCCTTGCGCCCAATTGGGAAGCCCAAGAGAACAAACTCAGTCACCCTACCTGTGTCATTCTCCATCTCACCTGGCTGTGCAATCACTGGTGGGGCGGGAGGAGACAGTACCCCTGAAGAGAGAATGAGATATGGAAGAATTCATAAGATGCTGCCTTATTTCATGTCAAGTGCTATGGAATCATCTTTTCTTCTCAACATGTCATGTGGCATGTAATTCCTCAACACCCAGGCACATTATCTTGACTTTCTCTCCTTCTGCTCATACATACGGTGATATCATTTTCTTCTATTTCCTCCAATATACACATCTGATACCATAAACACAGTTTTGTCTCTGTGTCTCAAGCCGGATGTGTCTATATCCATCGCAGTAGGATAGAGACATGAGCTAATGTCTCCATAGATACAGACAACTGTCCTGACTACCACATCATCTGCCCTTCCCCTCTTGGTGACCCTGGTGGCAATAAGGAAGCTCTTGTATGAAGTGCAGCTCTAGCATATCTTCTGTGCAGAAGACCACCCTTGGTTTACTCCGAACTTTAGTCCTTGCTTAAAAAAGCACAGCCTAGCCCTAGACACTATCTGTCTGAAAACCAGTGCACCACATTCCCCCTCCAACAGAAAAAGGCCATTTTCCAAGACTAAATGCAAGGAGGTGGGAGAGGGTGAGGCCAGGATCTTAGCATTACAAAGCCAGGAGCATAGCTCCAGGACTCTCATGCTCACTTTGCAGGAAGACACACACAAGCACAACTCACCGATTCTTCTGTGAGTAAGTCAGGACCGTGACTCAGGCCATCAAGGTGTCGGGGTCTGCCAGAATACAGCATGGTCCACAGCACCAACTAAAGGACTCTCTCTCTCCGTTCCTTATAAACGCTGTTACACTGTTGTCCCACCCTTCTTCCATATACCCCTTGCCTGCATTCTTCTCTCTGCAGCATCCATCTCCCCACGGAAATAGGCACTGTCTCTACCTGCTCCACTGGACTCTCTTTGCTTTCATGCTCTAGCTAGGTCATTCTTTGCACTTCACCATAAGCACCAGCTGTAGGATGAAGCTGTTTAAGACTAGGTAAGAAAGCTGTGCTTTCTCCATAGCAAAGCTTAATGTCTGCTCTAGATGGGAATAATGTAGTAACCTGACTTCCATTAACACAGCTAACATCTACAGGACATAATCAGTTCTGCTGTCTCCAGGGAACTAATTTGGAAGTTACTCACTAGTTTGCAGTCATTATCCAAGGGCCTGGGGATGAGGATGCTACATGCCAAAATAGACCCACAAAAAATGAAAAATTAACAGCAACTTCAAGAGCCATGACAGAAATATCCTGATGTACAAACAGTAACCTCCTCCTGGGTCTGTGCACACACACACACATACACACACACACACACACACACACCTCACTCCATTCCTCTTCTTTCAGCTGAATTCAAGAGAAAAAGAGAATGAGATTTTGGAAGAGTTTGGAGATCCACATTTTCATTCATTTTATTGTAATGAAGCTCCAAGGACAGCTGCTTGTCCAATTCCTTTGGAAAATTTCAGCATTGGACTCTGCATATTAATGTTGTTAATGCCTCTCTCCACTGAATTGGTGGGGACAACAACCAATCCAAATTTCCTCTAGAAAAATATTTTTACACTGGAAAACCTTTTCCCCCCAATTAAGTAGTAATGTTTGTGAAAAATGGCTAAAATTCTGGAAAATGTTCCTCTATTAAGTAAAAACCAGAAAATGGGGAAGGGCGGTGGGGGGGAAGGGAATTCTTTATTATTAAAACACAGGCCTTTTTGCTGAAATCGTCATCAAAAATACATTTTTCTGTTTAGTTTTCATTGAAATTTTCTGCATAAAAAAGAAATATTCAAAGCAATTCCAGTGGAAAGACTACCTTCCTCCAAAAGAGTGGTTCCCTTATTGACATGACCAACAGGCTATTGTCTTCTTCAGTGAAAGAGGGAAGCCTGGAATTCGTCTGGGGTTATAAAGGTGGGCTCCTGCCTAGACAGACGATTGCTATAAGCTGAGTGAATCGTTAGGTTTCTATTATGCAGATCATAGTATTCCATTCAATTATTCTTAAAATAAATTATTTTCAATGCCTCTGACCTAAACGGATATGAACCAGAATCCAAAAATGTGATGAGACACAGAAACCATGTTTATTGAAGATCATTGAATCATAGAAAATGAGGGGTGGAAGGGACTTCAGCAGGTCATCTCGCCGAACCCCCTGCTCCAAGCACGACCCATCCCCAACTAGATCATCCCAGCCAAAGCTTCGTCCACAACCTCTCTGTGTAACCTGTTCCAGTGTTTTACTACCCTCGGATTTGAGATAGAAGTAGGATTTTAAAAACACAACAAGCAAACAATAATGTTACCGTTACTTTACAGTTTAGCCACACGTTGGCATTTCAGTATGGCAAAGAGGACCTTTAGGTAGTTCATATTGTTTCTTTTTACATTCACATTTTAAACATGGACATGTTTCATGCACTTTGTTTCAAACACATGCAGAAAATGGAGGGCTCAGGGCCAGATTGGAGGCATTTGAGAACCGAAATATGGAAGTAAAATGCCAGATGGCCTTTCTAGAAAGTGCTGTGGCCCATGTTCTAGGGGAATATGGGTTCTAGATTTTAATCATACCTTCTTGATTGAAATATTTGGGTCTGTGAATCTACAAGGAGATTTATACACCATGCCATGAAAGCCCAGCTCTCTAGCCAATAGGCTGTAATGAGATAAGGTAAGTAGAAGATGTCCTACCACAAGTAGGAATACTGTTGGAAGGACTTATCAACACCTCCCAAAAATACCACTACTGACATAAAAGTTTGAAACATGAAAATAACATCCATTATTTGATGAACAGTTGGAAAGTATTTAGTGATCTGTGGAAGGCAAATCAGACCCAATTTACTTGTAACTGGTGTTCTTTGTAGGCTTGACTAAGTGTCTTTGTGGAAGATATGCTTCAATCTAATACAAAATAATCGGCTGAATACGGAAGGAACTGACTGACGTAAGTGGATGAAATTCCAGGGGTTGTTATTCTGGAATTCGGACGATGCACAATGCTATTAGACCTTTTGGCATGACATCTGTATAAATCGTGCAACTGCATTTTTACACCATCCTCAGTTCTCCACACACAAGCAGCAATGATGGAAGTCCTACCAGAAGCTGGCCCTTTGGAATACTGTAAGAAGGACTTGTCAACATATCCCATGAATAATAGCGTAGAATAAAGTTCAGGGGACAATGCCAAATCTCTCAGAAAACTGAAAAGATGAGGGCTCTTCAAACTAAGAAGAGACATAAACAATGAGGGCATGGTAAATGTATTAAAAATATGTTGTGATTGGAATAAGACTAATTTGGAGCTAAATCACCTCACACTCTTATCACAGGAAAGAAAAGGAACACTTTGGGTAAAGTAATGGTCTGTGTTATACAGAAAGTGACTGGCAAGTAGCTAATTCCATCTCATTGTCCATAAACTGAAGCCTGGGAAAAAGAATTTAGCAAAATTAAAGTACAGTTGAGCACAATTGAGCCCCTGAACAAAAACAGATTTTATACATGAGCATAGGGATTCCCTATGTGAATCAGACATATCCTCCATCTGGCCAGATGCCCTGTCTCCAACTTGAGCCAGTAAAATCCCCACAGTAGTCAAGTATTTAATGTTAATGATTTAATGATTTAAGCATGGACATGACATGGACACCCCTACATTAGTAAAACAAACATGGGATCAGCTAGCCCATTCGTGGCCTTCATCTCATTCCTATACATTTCAAAACTGATTGAACCACTTTTGAGGCTGGAAATGCCTGCCACAACATTTTTGCTGTAATATATCTGACGACTTCTTTAAAACACCTCATGTTCCTTTCATCTGCCTGAATTCTTTGCTCAAAAACATCCTTTTGGAGAGATTTCCCCAGGCCAGTCACGCATGTGTGATGGGACGAAAAGAGCACTTTGCTGTAGATGGATGTCAAATTATATGTTAAAGGGCATGAAAAATTATAAACCACCATATTCCAAAGCCGCCTTGCTACAAACATTAATATCCCTCATTTTTAAAACATGGCCTTTATTTCTACCTTTATTTTGTCTATCCAGAATGCTTCAACAGAAGGCATGTTGGAGCTAATTTCATCCTGCCCCCCTGCCGCCCCTGGACCTGATGATGATGATAGATTTTGTCAAAACTACTTTTACCTGAAATCTGCAATATGGGCGGATTTCCAAATTGAGGACCAAGAAAGTATTCTTGGTGGGTGGAATATTTGCTCTCTAAAATTACAACTGTTCTCTATCTTCAAGAATACCAGACGAAGCAGGGGAAAAGGGATGAGAAAAATGACAGTTCTCAGTGGAATTGATGCTTTTGCCCAAAAAAATTAAAAGGAAAAACAAAACAGAAACATGACATTTACATTATGATTTTGTCAATTTTGTGATTTCACTGTCAGGAAGCATAAACTGAAAATGCTCTAAACTACAGCCAATACATGTTTTGATTTCATATAACCTGAAACTTTCTCCTTCATAAACCCCAATTTCTTTTTTCGTCATGAAAATTGCCATTTATTGGGAATAGCCATTGGAAGATGTGATATTTTCTACCTGACTCATTTCAAAGCCTTTCTTACCCTCCAAAATCTTTCACATACAATTAGGTCCTGCTGTCCAGCTGGGTTGGGACACGAGTTCTGGAGCTTCCCACGAAGAGCCTTCCTGACTGCAGCGCTGCCTCGCTGGCATTGCAACACCCTGTGAACAACCACATCCTTCAGCTGGACAAAACACTGCTTCAAGGCCCCTGTGACTGTGTCATTCCTTAAAGTAAAGATGAAGGGGTTCAGAAATGGACACACAATGGTTGTCAGCACAGCAGGTATCTTCTGTAAGCCCAGGGTCCCCTTCTGAGAAGGGGTGACATAGATGAAGATAGTGATGCCACAAGATATTGAAATGATGGTCAGGTGGGAGGCACAAGTGTTGAAGGCCTTTCTTCGCCCCATGGAAGTGGGGATGCGCAGGATGGTGGAGATGATGTAGGCATAGGAGACGATTGTTAGGACTAATGAGCAGAGGATGACAATGGATGACAGCAGGAAATCCATCAGTTCAATCATGCGAGTGTCAGAGCAGGACAGCTCCAGCAAGGGGCCAGAATCACAAAAGAAATGGTCGATGACATTGGACTGGCAATAAGGTAACCTGGAGATTAAGATGGTTGGGAAAAGGACAGACAGGAAGCCCCCCATCCAACAGCCCAGCACCATGTGGGTGCAGACCCAGCCATTCATGAGTGTGTGATAGCGCAGGGGGTTACATATAGCAGCGTATCTGTCATAGGACATGGAGGTCAAGAGAAAGTACTCAACTGTGCCCAGGAAGAAGTAGATGTAGGACTGTGCCATGCAGCCAGCAAAGGAGATGGTTTTATTGCCTGAGAGGAGGTTGCTGATGAACTGTGGTATGATGACGGAGGTGAAAAAGATGTCCAGCACAGAAAGGTTGCAGAGAAAGTAGTACATTGGGGTGTGGAGCTGTCTGCTGGTGGGGACAATGCCCAGGATGACCAAATTCCCAGTCAAGGTCAGGATGTACATGGCCAGCAGAATGGCAGAGAGCAGGATCTCCGCCTTGTGCCCAATTGGGAAGCCCAGGAGAACAAACATTGTCACCTTAGTGGTGTTATTCTCCATCTCCAGCTCACTTGGCTGTGGCATCACCAGAGAGGCAGGACGAGACAGTAGCCCTGTTAGAATGAGATGAGTCAGAAGCTCATGAGATGCTGCCTTATTTCATGTAAAGCACTACGTAATCATCTTTCCTTCTCAAAATCTGAGGTGGCACATAATCCCTCAACACACAGGCAATCTCTTAACTTTCTCTGTTTATGCTCATACATACTGATATATCCATTTCGTCTAGAACATACTTCCCACCCACTCCCCTCTTTCACACTCACTCACTCTCTTCCATCACTGTGCATAAACTTCTATTGCTCAATGAGGGTACCTGACACCCCAGCATTTCTTTCTCTATTCACAATTCTCTCTTTGCATTCTCACTCTCTCTTCTTGTCACATGCCCATCATCTCTATATATTCCAAACACAGCATCTACTACTGCATATAGTCCCTTTAACGTTCCCCCACTTTCCCTCCACTACACACATCTAATAACAGACCACATGCTTCTTTGTCTCTGTATCAGTGCCAGATATGACAATATGAGGAAAGACTGAGAAAACTGGGCTTATTTAGTCTAGACAAGAGGAGACTGAGAGGGGACTTAATAGCAGCCTTCAACTACCTGAAGGGGGTTCAAAAGAGATTGGAGCTAGATTGTTCTCAGTAGTGGCAGATGACAGAACAAGGAGAAATTATCTCAAGTTGCAGCAAGGGAAGTTTAGGTAAGATATTAGGAAGAATTTTCTCACTAGAAGGTAGTAAAACACTGGTATAGGTTACCCAGGAGGCGGTGGAAGCTTCAACCTTGGAGGTTTTCAAGACCCAGCTAGAAAAAGCTTTGGCTGAGATGATCTCGTTGGGGTGGTCCTCCTCTGAGCAGGGGCTTGGCCTAGATGACCTCCTGATGTCTCTTCCAACCTAACTTTCTATGATTCTCCATTGTGCTAGATAGGAGAAATGAACCAAGGTCTCCATAGTTCCAACCAGGTGTCCTGATGACCAAATTATCCATCCTTCCCCATGTCATGATCCTGGTGTGAATGAGAAAGTGATTCTATAAAGTGCATTTCTACCATGTCTTCAGTGCAGACCACCCCTTTAAGGCAGCACCCAGCCTTAGACCCTATCTCTCTGAAAACACTAGACCATGTTCCCACTCCAACCCAAAGATGAAATTTTCTATGATTAAATGCAAGGAGGTGGTGGAAGGTGAGGCCAGGCTCCCAGCATACAAAGGCATGACCAGAGCTCCAGAACTCGCATACTCACTTTGCAGGTGGACGCACGCAAGCACACCTGGCCTTTGCCATGACTTTTCCATGTAAGTTGGGACTGTGATTCAGGCCAGAAAGGTGTTGGTGTTTGCTGGAATACAGAGTGGTCCGTAGCACAAATTAAAGGGCTCTCTCTGTCCATTCCTTATTAACACTGTAACCCAGTTATACAACCCTACTTCCTTATTCCCCTTGCCTGTATTCTTCTCTCTGCAGCATCCATCTACCCATGGAAACAGGCTCAGTCTCTACCTGCTCCATTGGACTATCTGTGCTTTCCACTCTACTCTCTAGCTGGGTCATTCTTTGCTCCTCAACATAAGCACCAGTTTTAGCATGCAGCTGTTAAAGACTGGGTAAGAAGGCTGTGCTTTCTCCATATCAGATCTTAGCATCTGCTTTGAATGGTGATAACACAGTAACCTGACTTCCATTAACACAGCTAACATCTACAGGTTGTAATCAATTCTGCTGTCTCCAGGGAACTAATTTGAAAGTGCATCACCAGGCTGCAGTCGTTATCCAAGGGCCTGGGGATAAGGATGCTACATGCCAAAAAAAAAAAAAAAAAAAAGGAATGGCAACCTCAGGAGTCATGACAGAAATATCCTGATGTAGAAACAAGAACCTCTTTCTGGGTCTTTCCTCTCCCCGCCCCCACCCCT